>NC_134362.1:133847804-134147804 GCF_048569485.1 Anomaloglossus baeobatrachus | reverse complement strand
CAGCAAACAGTGCTAAAACTTAGTGGCATTCAAAAAGTGTCTGCTATTCTAAATTAGTGTCCCACTGGTGCCAAGCAAGTTCCACCACCTCTGCCTTCTACTCTCCTGCACATTTTTGCTACGCTATTTTTATAGCAAACAGTGCTGAAACTTAGTGGCATGCAAAAAGTGTCTGCTATACTAAATTAGTGTCCTACTGGTGCCAAGTAAGTTCTACCACCTCTGCTTTATATCCTCCTTCAAATTTTAGCTAGACTATTTTTATTGAAAACAGTGCTAAAACTTTGTGGCATCCAAAAAGTGTCTGCTATATTAAATTAGTGTCCCACTGGTGCCAAGCAAGTTCCACCACCTCTGCTTTCTACCCTCCTGCACATTTTTGTTACGCTATTTTTATAGTAAACAGTGCTGAAACTTATTGGCATCCAAAAAGTGTCTGCTATAATAAATTAGTGTCCTACTGGTGCCGAGAAAGTTCCACCACATCTACCTTCTTCCCTCTTGCACATTTTAGCTACGCTATTTTTATAGCAAAGAGTGCTGAAAGTTAGTGACATCCAAAAAGTGTCTGCTATACTAAATTAGTGTCCCACTGGTACCAAGCAATTTCCACCACCTCTGCCTTCTACCCTCCTGCACATTTTATCTACGCTATTTTTATAGCAAACAGTGCTGAAACTTCGTGGCATCCATAAAGTGTCTGCTATACTAATTTAGTGTCCCACTGGTGCCAAGCAATTTCCACCACCTTTGCCTTCTATGCTCCTGCACATTTTTGCTATGCTATTTTTATAGCAAACAGTGCTGAAACTTAGTGGCATTTAAAAAGGGTCTACTATACTAAATTAGTGTCCCACTGGTGCCAGTCAAGTTCCACCACCTCTGCATTCTTCACTTCTGCACATTTTAGCTACGTTATTTATATAGCAAACAGTGCTGAAACTTCGTCGCATCCAAAAAGTGTCTGCTATACTAAATTAGTGTCCCACTGGTGCCAAGCAAGTTCCACCACCTCTGCATTCTACCCTCCTGCACATTTTAGCTATGCTATTTTTATAGCAAACAGTGCTGAAACTTAGTGGCATCCAAAAAGTGTCTGCTATATTAAATTAGTGTCCCACTAGTGCCAGTCAAGTTCCACCACCTCTGCATTTTTCCCTTCTGCACATTTTAGCTACGTTATTTTTATAGCAAACAGTGCTGAAACTTCGTCGCATCCAAAAAGTGTCTGCTATACTAAATTAGTGTCCCACTGGTGCCAAGCAAGTTCCACCACCTCTGCATTCTTCCCTTCTGCACATTTTAGCTACGTTATTTTTATAGCAAAGAGTGCTGAAACTTCGTCGCATCCAAAAAGTGTCTGCGATACTAAATTAGTGTCAAACTGGTGCCAAGCAAGTTCCACCACCTCTGCCTTCTACCCTCCTGCACATTTTAGCTACGCTATTTTTATAGTAAACAATGCTATTTTTATAGGAAACAGTGCTAAAACTTAGTGGCATCTAAAAAGTGTCTGCTATACTAAATTAGTGTCCCACTGGTGCCAAGCAAGTTCCACCACCTCTGCCTTCTACCCTCCTGCACATTTTTGCTACGCTATTTTTATAGCAAACAGTGCTGAAACTTATTGACATCCAAAAAGTGTCTGCTATACTAAACTAGTGTCCCTCTGGTGCCAAGCAAGTTCCACCACCTCTGCCTTCTACCCTCCTGCACATTTTAGCTACGCTATTTTTATAGCAAACAGTGCTGAAACTTTGTGGCATCCAAAAAGTGTCTGCTATACTAAATTAGTGTTCTACTGGTGCCGAGAAAGTTCCACCACATCTACCTTCTTCCCTCCTGCACATTTTAGCTACGCTATTTTTATAGCAAACAGTGCTGAAACTTAGTGGCATGCAAAAAGTGTCTGCTATACTAAATTGGTGTCCCACTGGTGCCAAGCAAGTTCCACCACCTCTTCATTCTTCCCTCTTGCACATTTTAGCTACGTTATTTTTATAGCAAACAGTGCTGAAACTTTGTGGCATCCAAAAAGTTTCTGCTATACTAAATTAGTGTCCTACTGGTGCCGAGAAAGTTCCACCACCTCTACCTTCTTCCCTCCTGCACATTTTATCTACGCTATTTTTATAGCAAATAGTGCTGAAACTTAGTGGCATCCATAAAGTGTCTGCTACACTAAATTAGTGTCCCACTGGTATCAAGCAAGTTTCACCACCTCTGCTTTTTACCCTCCTGCACATTTTATAGCAAACAGTTCTGAAACATAGTGGCATCCAAAAAGTGTCTGCTAGACTAAATTAGTGTCCCACTGGTGCCAAGCAAGTTCCACCACCTCTGACTTCTACCCTCCTGCACATTTTTGTTACGCAGTTTTTATAGTAAACAGTGCTAAAACTTAGTGGTATCCAAAATGTGTCTGCTATACTAAATTAGTGTCCCTCTGGTGCCAAGCAAGTTCCACCACCTCTGCCTTCTACCCTCCTGCACATTTTTGCTACGCTATTTTTATAGCAAACAGTGCTGAAACTTATTGACATCCAAAAAGTGTCTGCTATACTAAACTAGTGTCCCTCTGGTGCCAAGCAAGTTCCACCACCTCTGCCTTCTACCCTCCTGCACATTTTAGCTACGCTATTTTTATAGCAAACAGTGCTGAAAGTTAGTGACATCCATAAAGTGTCTGCTATACTAGTTTAGTGTTCCACTGGTGGCAAGTAATTTCCACCACCTCTGCCTTCTATGCTCATGCAAATGTTTGCTATGCTATTTTTATAGCAAACAGTACTGAAACTTAGTGGCATTTAAAAAGTGTCTACTATACTAAATTAGTGTCCCACTGGTGCCAAGCAAGTTCCACCACCTCTGCCTTCTACCCTCCTGCACATTTTTGCTACTCTAATTTTATAGCAAACAATGCTTAAACTTAGTGGCATCCAAAAAGTGTCTACTATACTAAATTAGTGTTCCACTGGTACCAATCAAGTTCCACCACCTCTGCTTTCTACCCTCCTTCACATTTTAGCTACTCTATTTTTATAGCAAACAGTGCTGAAACTTCGTGGCATCCAAAAAGTGTCTGCTATACTAAATTAGTGTCCCACTGTTGCCAATTAAGTTCCACCGCCTCTGCATTCTACCCTCCTGCACATTATAGCTATGCTATTTTTATAGCAAACAGTGCTAAAACTTATTGGCATCCAAAAAGTGTCTGCTATACTAAATTAGTGTCCCACTGGTGCCAAGCAAGTTCCACAACCTTCTACCCTCCTGCACATTTTAGCTACGCTATTTTTATAGCAAACAGTGCTGAAACTTTGTGGCATCCAAAAAGTGTCTGCTATACTAAATTAGTGTCCTACTGGTGCCGAGAAAGTTCCACCACCTATACCTTGTTCCCTCCTGCACATTTTATCTACTCTATTTTTATAGCAAATAGTGCTGAAACTTAGTGGCATCCATAAAGTGTCTGCTATACTTAATTAGAGTCCCACTGGTGCCAAGTAATTTCTACCACCTCTGCCTTCTATGCTCCTGCACATTTTTACTATACTATTTTTATAGCAAACAGTGCTGAAACTTCGTGGCATCCAAAAAGTGTTTGCTATACTAAATTAGCGTCCCACTGGTATCAAGCAAGTTTCACCACCTCTGCTTTTTACCCTCCTGCACATTTTAGCTACGCTATTTTTATAGCAAACAGTTCTGAAGCTTTGTGGCATTTAAAAATTGTCTACTATACTAAATTAGTGTCCCACTGGTGCCAATCAATTTCCACCACTTCTGCATTCTTCCCTCCTGCACATTTTAGCTACGTTATTTTTATAGCAAACAGTGCTGAAACTTCGTGGCATCCAAAAAGTGTCTGCTATACTAAATTAGTGTCCCACTGGTGCCAAGCAAGTTCCACCACCTCTGCCTTCTACCCTCCTGCACATTTTTGTTACACTATTTTTATAGTAAACAGTGCTAAAACTTAGTGGTATCCAAAATGTTTCTGCTATACTAAATTAGTGTCCCTCTGGTGCCAAGCAAGTTCCACCACCTCTGCCTTCTACCCTCCTGCACATTTTTGCTATGCTATTTTTATAGTAAACAGTGCTATTTTTATAGTAAACAGTGCTGAAATTTAGTGGTATCCAAAAAGTGTCTGCTATACTAAATTAGTGTCCCTCTGTTGCCAAGCAAGTTCCACCACCTCTGCCTTCTACCCTCCTGCACATTTTTGCTACTCTATTTTTATAGCAAACAATGCTGAAACTTAGTGGCATCCAAAAAGTGTCTACTATACTAAATTAGTGTCCCACTGGTGCCAATCAAGTTCTACCACCTCTGCTTTCTACCCTCCTGCACATTTTAGCTACGTTATTTTCATAGCAAACAGTGTTGAAACTTCGTGGCATCCAAAAAGTGTCTGCTATATTAAATTAGTGTCCCACTGGTGCCAAGCAAGTTCCACCGCCTCTGCCTTGTACCCTCCTGCACATTTTTCCTACGCTATTTTTATAGCAAACAGTGCTGAAACTTATTGGCATCCAAAAAGTGTCTGCTATACTAAATTAATGTCCCTCTGGTGCCAATCAAGTTCCACCACCTCTGCTTTCTACCCTCCTGCACATTTTAGCTATGTTATTTTCATAGAAAACAGTGCTGAAACTTACTGACATCCAAAAAGTGTCTGCTATACTAAATTAGTGTCCTATTGGTGCCAAGTAAGTTCTTCCACCTCTGCTTTCTACCCTCCTTCAAATTTTAGCTAGACTATTTTTATTGAAAACAGTGCTAAAACTTATTGGCATCCAAAAAGTGTCTGCTATACTAAATTAGTGTCCTACTGGTGCCGAGAAACTTCCACCACATCTACCTTCTTCCCTCCTGCACATTGTAGCTACGCTATTTTTATAGCAAACAGTGCTGAAAGTTAGTGACATCCAAAAAGTGTCTGCTATACTAAATTAGTGTCCCACTGGTGCCAATCAATTTCCACCACCTCTGCCTTCTACCCTCCTGCACATTTTATCTACGCTATTTTTATAGCAAACAGGGCTGAAACTTAGTGGCATCCAAAAAGTGTCTGCTATACTAATTTAGTGTCCCACTGGTGCCAAGCAATTTCCATCACCTCTGCCTTCTATGCTCCTGCACATTTTTGCTATGCTATTTTTATAGTAAACTGTGCTAAAACTTAGTGGTATCCAAAATGTGTCTGCTATACTAAATTAGTGTCCCTCTGGTGCCAAGCAAGTTCCACCACCTCTGCCTTCCATCCTCCTGCACATTTTTGCCTCGCTTTTGTTATAGCAAACAGTGCTGAAACTTAGTGGCATTTAAAAAGTGTCTACTATACTAAATAAGTGTCCCATTGGTGCCAATCAAGTTCTACCACCTCTGCATTCTTCCCTCCTGCACATTTTAGCTACGTTATTTTTATAGCAAACAGTGCTGAAACTTCGTGGCATCCAAAAAGTGTCTGCTATACTAAATTAGTGTCCCATTGGTGCCAAGCAAGTTCCACCACCTCTGCATTCTACCATCCTGCACATTTTTGCTACACTATTTTTATAGTAAACAGTGCTATTGTTATAGTAAACAGTGCTGAAACTTAGTGGCATCCAAAAAGTGTCTACTATAGTAAATTAGTGTTCCACTGGTGCCAATAAAGTTCCGCCACCTCTGCCTACTACGTTCCTTCACATTTTAGCTACGCTATTTTTATAGTAAACAATGCTAAAACTTAGTGGCATCGAAAAAGTGTCTGCTATATTAAATTAGTGTCCCACTGGTGCCAAGCAAGTTCCACCACCTCTGCCTTCTACCCTCCTGCACGTTTTTGCTACGCTATTTTTATAGTAAACAGTGCTGAAACTTAGTCGTATCCAAAAAGTGTCTGCTATACTAAATTAGTGTCCAACTGGTGCCAAGCAAGTTCCACCACCTTTGCCTTCTACACTCCTGCACATTTTTTCTACGCTATTTTTATAGCAAACAGTGGTGAAACTTAGTGGCATCCAAAAAGTGTCTGCTATGCTAAATTAGTGTCCCACTGGTGCCAATCAAGTTCCACCACCTCTGCTTTCTACCCTCCTGCACATTTTAGCTACGCTATTTTTTTAGTAAACAGTTCTGAAACTTAGTGGCATTTAAAAAGTGTCGCTATACTAAATTAGTGTCCCACTGGTGCCAAGCAAATTCCACCACCTCTTTAATCTTCCCTCCTGCAAATTTTAGCTACGTTTTTTTCATAGCAAACAATGCTGAAACTTAGTGGCATCCAAAAAGTGTCTGCTATACTAAATTAGTGTCCCACTGGTGCCAAGCAAGTTCTTACCACCTCTGCATTCTACCCTCCTGCACATTTTAGCTATGCTATTTTTATAGCAAACAGTGCTGAAACTTAGTGGCATCCAAAAAGTGTCTGCTATATTAAATTAGTGTCCCACTAGTGCCAGTCAAGTTCCACCACCTCTGCATTTTTCCCTTCTGCACATTTTAGCTACGTTATTTTTATAGCAAACAGTGCTGAAACTTCGTCGCATCCAAAAAGTGTCTGCTATACTAAATTAGTGTCCCACTGGTGCCAAGCAAGTTCCACCACCTCTGCATTCTTCCCTTCTGCACATTTTAGCTACGTTATTTTTATAGCAAAGAGTGCTGAAACTTCGTCGCATCCAAAAAGTGTCTGCGATACTAAATTAGTGTCAAACTGGTGCCAAGCAAGTTCCACCACCTCTGCCTTCTACCCTCCTGCACATTTTAGCTACGCTATTTTTATAGTAAACAATGCTATTTTTATAGGAAACAGTGCTAAAACTTAGTGGCATCTAAAAAGTGTCTGCTATACTAAATTAGTGTCCCACTGGTGCCAAGCAAGTTCCACCACCTCTGCCTTCTACCCTCCTGCACATTTTTGCTACGCTATTTTTATAGCAAACAGTGCTGAAACTTATTGACATCCAAAAAGTGTCTGCTATACTAAACTAGTGTCCCTCTGGTGCCAAGCAAGTTCCACCACCTCTGCCTTCTACCCTCCTGCACATTTTAGCTACGCTATTTTTATAGCAAACAGTGCTGAAACTTTGTGGCATCCAAAAAGTGTCTGCTATACTAAATTAGTGTTCTACTGGTGCCGAGAAAGTTCCACCACATCTACCTTCTTCCCTCCTGCACATTTTAGCTACGCTATTTTTATAGCAAACAGTGCTGAAACTTAGTGGCATGCAAAAAGTGTCTGCTATACTAAATTGGTGTCCCACTGGTGCCAAGCAAGTTCCACCACCTCTTCATTCTTCCCTCTTGCACATTTTAGCTACGTTATTTTTATAGCAAACAGTGCTGAAACTTTGTGGCATCCAAAAAGTGTCTGCTATACTAAATTTGTGTCCTACTGGTGCCAAGTAAGTTCTACAACCTCTGCTTTATACCCTCCTTCAAATTTTAGCTAGACTATTTTTATTGAAAACAATGCTAAAACTTAATGGCATCCAAAAAGTTTCTGCTATACTAAATTAGTGTCCTACTGGTGCCGAGAAAGTTCCACCACCTCTACCTTCTTCCCTCCTGCACATTTTATCTACGCTATTTTTATAGCAAATAGTGCTGAAACTTAGTGGCATCCATAAAGTGTCTGCTACACTAAATTAGTGTCCCACTGGTATCAAGCAAGTTTCACCACCTCTGCTTTTTACCCTCCTGCACATTTTATAGCAAACAGTTCTGAAACATAGTGGCATCCAAAAAGTGTCTGCTAGACTAAATTAGTGTCCCACTGGTGCCAAGCAAGTTCCACCACCTCTGACTTCTACCCTCCTGCACATTTTTGTTACGCAGTTTTTATAGTAAACAGTGCTAAAACTTAGTGGTATCCAAAATGTGTCTGCTATACTAAATTAGTGTCCCTCTGGTGCCAAGCAAGTTCCACCACCTCTGCCTTCTACCCTCCTGCACATTTTTGCTACGCTATTTTTATAGCAAACAGTGCTGAAACTTATTGGCATCCAAAAAGTGTCTGCTATACTAAATTAGTGTCCCTCTGGTGCCAAGGAAGTTCCACCACCTCTGACTTCTATCCTCCAGCACATTTTAGCTACGTTATTTTTATAGCAAACAGTGCTGAAACTTTGTAGCATCCAAAAAGTGTCTGCTATACTAAATTAGTGTCCTACTGGTGCTGAGAAAGTTCCACCACATCTACCTTCTTCCCTCCTGCACATTTTAGCTACGCTATTTTTATAGCAAACAGTGCTGAAATTTAGTGACATCCATAAAGTGTCTGCTATACTAGTTTAGTGTTCCACTGGTGGCAAGTAATTTCCACCACCTCTGCCTTCTATGCTCATGCAAATGTTTGCTATGCTATTTTTATAGCAAACAGTACTGAAACTTAGTGGCATTTAAAAAGTGTCTACTATACTAAATTAGTGTCCCACTGGTGCCAAGCAAGTTCCACCACCTCTGCATTCTACCCTCCTGCACATTTTTGCTACTCTATTTTTATAGCAAACAATGCTGAAACTTAGTGGCATCCAAAAAGTGTCTGCTATATTAAATTAGTGTCTCTGTGATGCCAAGCAAGTTCCGCCACGTCTGCCTTCTACCCTCCTGCACATTTTTGCTACTCTATTTTTATAGCAAACAATGCTTAAACTTAGTGGCATCCAAAAAGTGTCTACTATACTAAATTAGTGTTCCACTGGTACCAATCAAGTTCCACCACCTCTGCTTTCTACCCTCCTTCACATTTTAGCTACTCTATTTTTATAGCAAACAGTGCTGAAACTTCGTGGCATCCAAAAAGTGTCTGCTATACTAAATTAGTGTCCCACTGTTGCCAATTAAGTTCCACCGCCTCTGCATTCTACCCTCCTGCACATTATAGCTATGCTATTTTTATAGCAAACAGTGCTAAAACTTATTGGCATCCAAAAAGTGTCTGCTATACTAAATTAGTGTCCCACTGGTGCCAAGCAAGTTCCACAACCTTCTACCCTCCTGCACATTTTAGCTACGCTATTTTTATAGCAAACAGGGCTGAAACTTTGTGGCATCCAAAAAGTGTCTGCTATACTAAATTAGTGTCCTACTGGTGCCGAGAAAGTTCCACCACCTATACCTTGTTCCCTCCTGCACATTTTATCTACTCTATTTTTATAGCAAATAGTGCTGAAACTTAGTGGCATCCATAAAGTGTCTGCTATACTTAATTAGAGTCCCACTGGTGCCAAGTAATTTCTACCACCTCTGCCTTCTATGCTCCTGCACATTTTTACTATACTATTTTTATAGCAAACAGTGCTGAAACTTCGTGGCATCCAAAAAGTGTTTTCTATACTAAATTAGCGTCCCACTGGTATCAAGCAAGTTTCACCACCTCTGCTTTTTACCCTCCTGCACATTTTAGCTACGCTATTTTTATAGCAAACAGTTCTGAAGCTTTGTGGCATTTAAAAATTGTCTACTATACTAAATTAGTGTCCCACTGGTGCCAATCAATTTCCACCACTTCTGCATTCTTCCCTCCTGCACATTTTAGCTACGTTATTTTTATAGCAAACAGTGCTGAAACTTCGTGGCATCCAAAAAGTGTCTGCTATACTAAATTAGTGTCCCACTGGTGCCAAGCAAGTTCCACCACCTCTGCCTTCTACCCTCCTGCACATTTTTGTTACACTATTTTTATAGTAAACAGTGCTAAAACTTAGTGGTATCCAAAATGTTTCTGCTATACTAAATTAGTGTCCCTCTGGTGCCAAGCAAGTTCCACCACCTCTGCCTTCTACCCTCCTGCACATTTTTGCTATGCTATTTTTATAGTAAACAGTGCTATTTTTATAGTAAACAGTGCTGAAATTTAGTGGTATCCAAAAAGTGTCTGCTATACTAAATTAGTGTCCCTCTGGTGCCAAGCAAGTTCCACCACCTCTGCCTTCTACCCTCCTGCACATTTTTGCTACTCTATTTTTATAGCAAACAATGCTGAAACTTAGTGGCATCCAAAAAGTGTCTACTATACTAAATTAGTGTCCCACTGGTGCCAATCAAGTTCTACCACCTCTGCTTTCTACCCTCCTGCACATTTTAGCTACGTTATTTTCATAGCAAACAGTGTTGAAACTTCGTGGCATCCAAAAAGTGTCTGCTATATTAAATTAGTGTCCTATTGGTGCCAAGTAAGTTCTTCCACCTCTGCTTTCTACCCTCCTTCAAATTTTAGCTAGACTATTTTTATTGAAAACAGTGCTAAAACTTATTGGCATCCAAAAAGTGTCTGCTATACTAAATTAGTGTCCTACTGGTGCCGAGAAACTTCCACCACATCTACCTTCTTCCCTCCTGCACATTGTAGCTACGCTATTTTTATAGCAAACAGTGCTGAAAGTTAGTGACATCCAAAAAGTGTCTGCTATACTAAATTAGTGTCCCACTGGTGCCAATCAATTTCCACCACCTCTGCCTTCTACCCTCCTGCACATTTTATCTACGCTATTTTTATAGCAAACAGGGCTGAAACTTAGTGGCATCCAAAAAGTGTCTGCTATACTAATTTAGTGTCCCACTGGTGCCAAGCAATTTCCATCACCTCTGCCTTCTATGCTCCTGCACATTTTTGCTATGCTATTTTTATAGTAAACTGTGCTAAAACTTAGTGGTATCCAAAATGTGTCTGCTATACTAAATTAGTGTCCCTCTGGTGCCAAGCAAGTTCCACCACCTCTGCCTTCCATCCTCCTGCACATCTTTGCTACGCTTTTGTTATAGCAAACAGTGCTGAAACTTAGTGGCATTTAAAAAGTGTCTACTATACTAAATAAGTGTCCCATTGGTGCCAATCAAGTTCTACCACCTCTGCATTCTTCCCTCCTGCACATTTTAGCTACGTTATTTTTATAGCAAACAGTGCTGAAACTTCGTGGCATCCAAAAAGTGTCTGCTATACTAAATTAGTGTCCCATTGGTGCCAAGCAAGTTCCACCACCTCTGCATTCTACCATCCTGCACATTTTTGCTACACTATTTTTATAGTAAACAGTGCTATTGTTATAGTAAACAGTGCTGAAACTTAGTGGCATCCAAAAAGTGTCTACTATAGTAAATTAGTGTTCCACTGGTGCCAATCAAGTTCCGCCACCTCTGCCTACTACGTTCCTTCACATTTTAGCTACGCTATTTTTATAGTAAACAATGCTAAAACTTAGTGGCATCGAAAAAGTGTCTGCTATATTAAATTAGTGTCTCACTGGTGCCAAGCAAGTTCCACCACCTCTGCCTTCTACCCTCCTGCACGTTTTTGCTACGCTATTTTTATAGTAAACAGTGCTGAAACTTAGTCGTATCCAAAAAGTGTCTGCTATACTAAATTAGTGTCCAACTGGTGCCAAGCAAGTTCCACCACCTTTGCCTTCTACACTCCTGCACATTTTTTCTACGCTATTTTTATAGCAAACAGTGGTGAAACTTAGTGGCATCCAAAAAGTGTCTGCTATGCTAAATTAGTGTCCCACTGGTGCCAATCAAGTTCCACCACCTCTGCTTTCTACCCTCCTGCACATTTTAGCTACGCTATTTTTTTAGTAAACAGTTCTGAAACTTAGTGGCATTTAAAAAGTGTCGCTATACTAAATTAGTGTCCCACTGGTGCCAAGCAAATTCCACCACCTCTTTAATCTTCCCTCCTGCACATTTTAGCTACGTTTTTTTCATAGCAAACAATGCTGAAACTTAGTGGCATCCAAAAAGTGTCTGCTATACTAAATTAGTGTCCCACTGGTGCCAAGCAAGTTCTTACCACCTCTGCTTTCTACCCTCCTGCACGTTTTTGCTACGCTATTTTTATAGTAAACAGTGCTGAAACTTAGTGGTATCCAAAAAGTGTCTGCTATATTAAATTAGTGTCGAACTGGTGCCAAGCAAGTTCCACCACCTCTGCCTTCTACCCTCCTGCACATTCTTGCTACGCTATTTTTATAGCAAACAGTGCGGAAACTTATTGGCATCCAAAAAGTGTCTGCTATACTAAATTAGTGTCCCACTGGTGCCAAGCAAGTTCCACGACCTCTGCCTTCCACCCTCCTGCACACTTTTGCTACGCTATTTTTTTTTAGTAAACTGTGCTAAAACTTAGTGGTATCCAAAATGTGTCTGCTATATTAAATTAGTGTCCCTCTGGTGCCAAGCAAGTTCCACCACCTCTGCCTTCCACCCTCCTGCACATTTTTGCTACGCTATTTTTATAGTAAACAGTGCTATTTTTATAGTAAACAGTGCTGAAACTTAGTGGTATCCAGAAAGTGTCTGCTATACTAAATTAGTGTCCCTTTGGTGCCAAACAAGTTCCACCACCTCTGACTTCTACCGTCCTGCACATTTTAGCTACGCTATTTTTATAGCAAACAGTGCTGAAACTTTGTGGCATCCAAAAAGTGTCTGCTATACTAAATTAGTGTCCTACTGGTGCCGAGAAAGTTCCACCACCTCTAGCTTCTTCCCTCCTGCACATTTTAGCTACGCTATTTTTATAGAAAACAGTGCTGAAACTTAGTGACATCCAAAAAGTGTCTGCTATACTAAATTAGTGTCCCACTGGTGCCAAGCAAGTTCCACCACCTCTGCCTTCTACCCCCCTGCACATTTTATCTACGCTATTTTTTCAGCAAACAGTGCTGAAACTTAGTGGCATCCATAAAGTGTCTGCTATACTAAATTAGTGTCCCATTGGTGCCAAGCAATTTCCACCACCTCTGCCTTCTATACTCTTGCACATTTTTGCTATGCTATTTTTATAGCAAACAGTGCTGAAACTTCGTGGCATCCAAAAAGTGTTCGCCATACTAAATTAGTGTCCGACTGGTATCAAGCAAGTTTCACCACCTCTGCCTTCTACCCTCCTGTACATTTTTGTTACGCTATTTTTATAGTAAACAGTGCTAAAACTTAGTAGTATTCAAAATGTGTGTGCTATACTAAATTAGTGTCCCTCTGGTGCCAAGCAAGTTCCACCACCTCTGCCTTCTACCCTCCTGTACATTTTTGCTACGCTATTTCTATAGCAAACAGTTCTGAAACTTTGTGGCATCCAAAAAGTGTCTGCAATACTAAATTAATGTCCCTCTGGTGCCAAGCAAGTTCCACTTCCTCTGCCTTCTACCCTCCTGCACATTTTTGCTACGCTATTTTTATAGTAAGCAGTGCTATTTTTATAGTAAACAGTGCTGAAACTTAGTGGTATCCAGAAAGTGTCTGCTATACTAAATTAGTGTCCCTCTGGTGCCAAGCAAGTTCCACCACCTCTGACTTCTACCGTCCTGCACAATTTAGCTATGCTATTTTTATAGCAAACAGTGCTGAAACTTCGTGGCATCCAAAAAGTGTCTGCTATACTAAATTAGTGTCCCACTGTTGCCAAGCAAGTTCCACCACCTCTGCATTCTACCCTCCTGCACATTTTAGATACGCTATTTTTATAGCAAAAAGTGCTAAAACTTAGTGGCATCCAAAAAGTGTCTGCTATACTAAATTAGTGTCCTACTAGTGCCAAGAAAGTTCCACCACCTCTGCTTTCTACCCTACTGCACATTTTAGCTACTGTGAGACAGGGGATATAGCTCAGCTAGGATCTTTGCTTTGGTCCAAGCGAGTGGCTATGGATTCACAGATGACAGCGGCAGACTGGCAGGTTCCAAACAGATACGGCCACTGCCGTGTTTATTGTGTACACTTATTCTTCAGTGTAACACATGCAAAAACAGGAAAATAAATGTCTAAGGCCATCTGGCCACTAACTAACAACTGAATACTAACTACAAAATAAACCTATGTAATAAACAAAACAGTATTCTCTTACTGTGTAGGTTTCTCAGCACAGCCAGTCCTGCTATCCTCAGCAGGTTCTCTGTTCTGAATGCCTCCTGATTATTTCAGCTGATCCAGTGGGGAAATCAAAACCCTGGATTGAATGTGGAGAAGGGAGCAACCAGTCACACTGCCATTCCTACTGATTGCTCCAGAAAAAACTGAGCCCAAAACTACAATGAAATAAAAAGGCTTCAGTGACTAACTTATTGCTGAGCCAGATATAATGTTCCCAGCTTTTCCCAGCCCATTTGCATGGGCCAAACCGCTCCACAATCAATACATGGAGACATATGAAATGAACCGAGGGGAAACATTCCAGTTCTCTAGTACTTCTCCCCTCAACATCTCACACTACGCTATTTTTATAGAAAACAGTGCTGAAACTTAGTGGCATCCAAAAAGTGTCTGCTATACTAAATTAGTGTCCTACTGGTGCCAAGATATTTCCACCACCTCTGCTTTCTACCCTCCTGCACATTTTATCTATGCTATTTTTGTAGCAAACAGTGCTGAAACTTAGTGGCATCCAAAAAATGTCTGCTATACTAAATTAGTGTCCCACTGGTACAAAGCAAGTTCCACCACCTCTGCCTTCTACGCTCCTGCATATTTTAGCTACGCTATTTTTATAGCAAACCATGCTGAAACTTAGTGGCATCGAAAAAGTGTCTGCTATACTAAATTAGTGTCCCACTAGTGCCAAGCAAGTTCTACCACCTCTGCCTTCTACCCTCCTGCACATCTTTGCTACGCTATTTTTTTAGTAAACAGTGCTAAAACTTAGTGGTATCCAAAATGTGTCTGCAATACTAAATTAGTGTCCCTCTGGTGCCAAGCAAGTTCCACTTCCTCTGCCTTCTACCCTCCTGCACATTTTTGCTACGCTATTTTTATAGTAAACAGTGCTATTTTTATAGTAAACAGTGCTGAAACTTAGTGGTATCCAGAAAGTGTCTGCTATACTAAATTAGTGTCCCTCTGGTGCCAAGCAAGTTCCACCACCTCTGACTTCTACCGTCCTGCACAATTTAGCTATGCTATTTTTATAGCAAACAGTGCTGAAACTTCGTGGCATCCAAAAAGTGTCTGCTATACTAAATTAGTGTCCCACTGTTGCCAAGCAAGTTCCACCACCTCTGCATTCTACCCTCCTGCACATTTTAGATACGCTATTTTTATAGCAAAAAGTGCTAAAACTTAGTTGAATCCAAAAAGTGTCTGCTATACTAAATTAGTGTCCCACTGGTGCTAAGCAAGTTCCACCACCTCTGTCTTCTACGCTCCTGCACATTTTAGCTACGCTATTTTTATAGCAAACAATACTAAAACTTAGTGGCATCTAAAAAGTGTGTGCTATATTAAATTAGTGTCCCACTGGTGCCAAGCAAGTTCCACCACCTCTGCCTTCTACCCTCCTGCACATTTTTGCTACGCTATTTTTATAGCAAACAGTGCTGAAACTTAGTGGCATCCAAAAAGTGTCTGCTATACTAAATTAGTGTCTCACTGTTGCCAAGCAAGTTCCACCACCTCTGCATTCTTCCCTCCTGCACATTTTAGCTACACTATTTTTATAGCAAACAGTGCTAAAACTTAGTGGCATCCAAAAAGTGTCTGCTATACTAAATTAGTGTCCCACTGGTGCCAAGCAAGTTCCACCACCTCTGCCTTCTACGCTCCTGCACATTTTAGCTGCGCTAATTTTTTAGCAAACAAAGCTAAAACTTAGTGTCATCAAAAAAGTGTCTGCTTTATTAAATTAGTGTCCCATTGGTGCCAAGCAAGTTCCACCACCTCTGCCTTCTACCCTCCTGCACATTTTTGCTACGCTATTTTTATAGTAAACAGTGCTGAAACTTAGTGGCATCCAAAAAGTGTCTACTATACTAAATTAGTGTCCCACTGGTGCCAATCAAATTCCACCACCTCTGCTTTCTACCCTGCTGCACATTTTAGCTACGCTATTTTTATAGCAAACAGTTCTGAAACTTAGTGGCATTTAAAAAGTGTCTGCTATACTAAATTAGTGTCCCACTGGTGCCAATCAAGTTCCACCACCTCTGCTTTCTACCCTCCTGCACATTTTAGCTATGCTATTTTTAAGGCCCGCTTCACACGTGCGTTAAAAACATGTGCGTTTTTTGTTGTCTGTTTTTCTTGTCCGTGTTATGTTTTTTCATCCCTTTTTTTGTTTACGTGTGATATCCTTGAGCATCCGTGAGTCCGTATTTTCCTTCCGTTTGTCCGTTTTTTACGTCCGTGTGTGATCCGTGTCACTAGCGTTTCCAATCCGTTTTTAGATTCCATTTTGCTGTGGTTAGTCAACACATTAATTTGTTAATGTGTTACTGCTGGCAGTAATTGACATTTCACTAATTTATGTATAATTGAATTCTGTGCGTGGTTTTGTTTTTTTTTTGCCATAGTGGTGTGTGGTTTTTAGTTTATAATGTCCATATCAAATGAGACTCTGCTTTTTCTTGCATGGATGGTTTGTAGACGATTTGGTGTAAGGCGATTTATGATTCCTTCTGCAGAAATTTCTCAAAGAAGACTGTGGGTGCATCCAATTGTTCAAATGCGTCCAACTCATGGACATTTCTATTGTCTATATGGTGAATTAAGGCGTTATCCTGCAAAATTTCAGGCATATTGCCGTTTAACAGTTGATATGTTTGATACAATCTTGGACACTCTCAGGCCTCATCTCCAACTCCAGGACACAAGCATGCGCCAATGTATCTCACTTGAAGAAATTGCTTGTTACATTAAGGTGGGTTTTTTTTAAATTTATTTTTCATTTTTTTTTAACTTTAAAAATTTAAAATATATATCATTATACTAAAATAACCATCTTTAACTTAATATTTTTGTTTCTATTGTTTGGATTAACATTCTACATTGTTTTAAAAAAAAAAATAATAACGGTCTTTTTTTTTTTCTTTTTGGTATCCACTTACACATTCTTTAGTTTTCTGGCTACAGGCATGTCATATGGAGCTCTACATTTTAACTTCCTCCTTGGTACGTCAACCATCTGTGGAATAGTTCGTCTGACCTGTGATGCCTTATGGTTACATTTTAGAATTCAAGTAATGCCACAACCAACTTGC
This sequence comes from Anomaloglossus baeobatrachus, assembly GCF_048569485.1. NCBI lineage: Eukaryota > Metazoa > Chordata > Amphibia > Anura > Aromobatidae > Anomaloglossus > Anomaloglossus baeobatrachus. The sequence goes on along the minus strand of NC_134362.1, from coordinate 134,130,840 downwards.
GAAAAATGGCTGCAAGTAGCCCATGGATTTCATGAAGTCACTAAATTTCCACACTGTATTGGGGCATTAGATGGAAAACACATTAGGGTTTGGAAGCCACCACATTCAGGGTCAAGATATTTTAATTTTCACAAATATTTTTCTGTTGTCATATTAGCATTAGTTGACACTAATTATAAATTTATTTATGTTGATAAAGGTGCGTATGGAAGTGCTTCCGATGCACGGATTTTTCACTCCACTAGATTGGCCAGACGTATGGTTTCCATGGACTTAAATTTACCTTCTGCATCACCACTGCCTGGTACTTCTGTACCAACAGTACCTTTTGTGATGGTTGCAGATGAGGGTTTTGCCTTATCAACACATGTAATGAGACCTTTTCCAAGGCGTGGAATTGATGATTCAAATAACCAATTCAATAGTCATTTAAAATGAGCCCGTAGTTATGTTGAATGTTCTTTTGGGATTTTAGCCTCAAAATGGCGCATATATCAAACTACCATACAGCTAAACCCAACGAATGTGAAATCAGTAATCAAAGCTACATTAGTTTTACATACTTTTTGTAGAATTCATGAGGAAAATGTTCTGTTAGACCCTTTGACCTCCCATTATGTAGACAATGTTTCAAATATTCAAATTGAAAATCCACAACCATGTTTGTCTGCTTTGCAAATCAGAAATAACTATCTGCGTTATTTTGTTGATCATTAATTTTTGATTTGGAATTTTGGTTACAAAAACCCATATGTGTTTAAAAATTTAAAAATATGATCAAAATATTTTTTTTTTTTAAAGGTATGTCTTTAATACATTTTGCTGTTTAATTAAAAAAAAAAACAAAAACAGTTTTTTTATTTAATTTAAAAAAATAAAAAAATCTTTAATTTATTATGCATAATATATATTGTATTTGGAATCATCAATTTTCCTGGATTTAATATAAATTAAAAAAAATAAAAATTTCATAATTCAAAAACATATTTTGATACATGACCAGAAATTTTGAATTCTTAGTTTACAGAGAGAGGTAGTGGAACGGGGCTTTAAAAAACGCGCCAAAGATCCCAGATGTAATCTTGAATTAATGTATTTTTATTTTGGCATAGGTCTACGCATTTCAGGAGGCTCAGCTCCCTTCCTCAGGACCAGCAAGCACAAGATACATCAAATCTGCAGACGCACATGTGTACAAACCATATATACCCAGTAAAACATCAAAGAACCGCCCTCAAAAAGAAAAAAATCGGCGGGAAAACACTTCCATAGCTGCATAGTATGACGTAATACAATGAAAAACCAAAGAATTTAAACTGTGTCCATTGAAACAGTATCTATGCCATTAAAATTAAATGAACATCGCAATCAATACAAATTAAAAATAAAATTCATAAAACAAATAATAGTGTCATTACTGAATAAAAATAAACATACATATATATGTGTCTCTGTATCAAAGATTGTTTAAGAAGCCATAACCGCAGTAGAAAGGTATAGAACCCACACCACCTATGGACATCAGCCTTCATGAAGGACATGAGATGAAAAGCGATCAGTCCACACAACCAATACGATGTGCGGTGAGATTCGTGAAGAAGTAAGAAGAAAGTAGAAAAATCCACAGAAAGAAAGAAAAATTACATAAAACCATTAGAGAGTGATGTGGAAAAAATCATTATTTAACAAGTCTTGGTGCATCTGTCCAATTGGAGAAAAAAAGGGTATAAAAAATTCTGGACAAAAAAGTACAGGCAAAATATTCCCAAAAAACAATGTATACTTCAATAATTATAAGAATATATATATATACACATATAAAAAACTAAGTGTATGGGCGCATAAAAACAAGAATGCGCGATCCATAGCAACGAAAACCATGCATACAGTTAGGTCCAGAAATATTTGGACAGTGACACAAGTTTTGTTATTTTAGCTGTTTACAAAAACATGTTCAGAAATACAATTATATATATAATATGGGCTGAAAGTGCACACTCCCAGCTGCAATATGAGAGTTTTCACATCCAAATCGGAGAAAAGGTTTAGGAATCATAGCTCTGTAATGCATAGCCTTCTCTTTTTCAAGGGACCAAAAGTAATTGGACAAGGGACTCTAAGGGCTGCAATTAACTCTGAAGGCGTCTCCCTCGTTAACCTGTAATCAATGAAGTAGTTAAAAGGTCTGGGGTTGATTACAGGTGTGTGGTTTTGCATTTGGAAGCTGTTGCTGTGACCAGACAACATGCGGTCTAAGGAACTCTCAATTGAGGTGAAGCAGAACATCCTGAGGCTGAAAAAAAAGAAAAAATCCATCAGAGAGATAGCAGACATGCTTGGAGTAGCAAAATCAACAGTAGGGTACATTCTGAGAAAAAAGGAATTGACTGGTGAGCTTGGGAACTCAAAAAGGCCTGGGCGTCCACGGATGACAACAGTGGTGGATGATCGCCGCATACTTTCTTTGGTGAAGAAGAACCCGTTCACAACATCAACTGAAGTCCAGAACACTCTCAGTGAAGTAGGTGTATCTGTCTCTAAGTCAACAGTAAAGAGAAGACTCCATGAAAGTAAATACAAAGGGTTCACATCTAGATGCAAACCATTCATCAATTCCAAAAATAGACATGCCTGAGTTAAATTTGCTGAAAAACACCTCATGAAGCCAGATCAGTTCTGGAAAAGTATTCTATGGACAGATGAGACAAAGATCAACCTGTACTAGAATGATGCGAAGAAAAAAGTTTGGAGAAGAAAGGGAACGGCACATGATCCAAGGCACACCACATCCTCTGTAAAACATGGTGGAGGCAACGTGATGGCATGGGCATGCATGACTTTTAATGGCACTGGGTCACTTGTGTTTATTGATGACATAACAGCAGACAAGAGTAGCCGGATGAATTCTGAAGTGTACCGGGATATACTTTCAGCCCAGATTCAGCCAAATGCCGCAAAGTTGATCGGACGGCGCTTCATAGTACAGATGGACAATGACCCCAAGCATACAGCCAAAGCTACCCAGGAGTTCATGAGTGCAAAAAAAGTGGAACATTCTGCAATGGCCAAGTCAATCACCAGATCGTAACCCAATTGAGCATGCATTTCACTTGCTCAAATCCAGACTTAAGACGGAAAGACCCACAAACAAGCAAGACCTGAAGGCTGCGGCTGTAAAGGCCTGGCAAAGCATTAAGAAGGAGGAAACCCAGCGTTTGGTGATGTCCATGGGTTCCAGACTTAAGGCAGTGATTGCCTCCAAAGGATTCGCAACAAAATATTGAAAATAAAAATATTTTGTTTGGGTTTGGTTTATTTGTCCAATTACTTTTGACCTCCTAAAATGGGGAGTGTTTGTAAAGAAATGTGTAAAATTCCTACAATTTCTATCAGATATTTTTGTTCAAACCTTCAAATTAAACGTTACAATCTGCACTTGAATTCTGTTGTAGAGGTTTCATTTCAAATCCAATGTGGTGGCATGCAGAGCCCAACTCGCGAAAATTGTGTCACTGTCCAAATATTTCTGGACCTAACTGTATATACATATGTATAAATATGCAAGAAAATAAAAATCATAGTGAAGGAGTGTAAACCTTGTCTACCCATACAAAATACAGGCGACAAGGAAAATAAGGATCCAAATGACCCAAAAGCGAGCCATATGACAATTCAGCTACTAGTGTGAAACAAACAAGAATTGTGCTATAAGGAAGGGGTAGTGAAAGTGATTCCATTATACAAGAAGCGAGTAAGTGAAAGAGGAAACAAGGGGTGACTGGAGTTCAAGAGCGTGGGAAAAAAGCAAAGTGCGCACGCGTAGGATAAAAGGCAAATCTGCAGGGGGTTGAATACTACTTGTAGGCACTTATACCACAAAAAGGAAACAAATCCTTTCCCTTTAAGAAGGAGTACACAACGTCTCAATTAATTATAAATTTTTATTATCATCCAAAATATACACAAAAACACCACACCTTAAAAATGATAAATTGCAGTCAACAAATAATATTATACGGGTTTCAGCGATTAAATATATTGCACACAACCCACAGTAAAGTGACCAGTGCTGCATACGACCATATTGATAAGGTGACTAGTGCTAAAGGGGACCCATGTTAATAACCATAATGGGCTGTGCAAAAAATGATGTAAATATGATTCCTCCACGGAAAATATTATTGCACCTTTCCCCCGGGGTCCCAACTATTGCCTCTAAGTATGGCATCAATCACCCAATTGCCTTATGCTGTATCTCCGCAATGCCGCCTTAACCAGGTACATTGTGTGGACATGTCCATCAACCATATGTAAAACCAATCACATTCAGTTGTAGGCGGAATTGCAGAGAGCCAAAACAAACCGGCACCGATATCATAATAGAGCATAACACCACCTGTATTGTAAGTGTGTATCAGCAGTTAAGGTCATACAGTACGTATATGTGCTATATCCCATATGCTCCATAGGATGCCAAAAGCAAGCCATTTCCGTGACCAAATAGGTTTAGAAGCGCCATAATGACATCACATATGTATCCCAAGTACAACTTTCAGGACATTCCTACGGAGCCAATTACCTGGGATGTTGTTAATGCCGCGACCACCCGATTCCCCGACACGTGTTTCGCTCCCGGCTTCTACAGGGGGCATGTCGGGTAATGTCAGCTGAGGAGTTTATATACGTCATTCCCACCAATCAAGGATCCTACGGGCGCTTGCATCAGTCCATCACCGCCCATTCTGAAAGGTAACTTCCTGTCGGGGCGACCGTGGAACGCACACTGCGTGGCACCCACGCAGGAGCGTCCCACGTAAATGCGCCCTTTAGTCAGTTCCGGGAGGATTTTTGGACATCACGAGCGCCCAATCCTATAAGTTACAATCATGCCGCAATTAGTGGCCAATTAGATCAAAGAATCCTCATAGACCCAACGATTGATAGAAGAATTGTTTCACCAATATGAAGGAATGTGCTATAAATCAACATCAGAAAAATTCATATCGTTTATCCAACATTTGAATTAGTAACATATAGTCCTTCGAAGATATAAATCCCATTTTCCTCATAGATGGATCATAAAGGATTCTTATACCACAAATAGCGAGATGCAATTTTTTCATTCCTACATGGGTCCGGAATTTTTAAGGACCAAACGCATTTGCTCGGACCAGGGATCCTTTGAAACGCAGTCGAGTGAATTAGCCAGTAGATTCCTGGATGATTCGAAAAGGTTACCAACGGGCTGTACATACACCCAGAAATACATTATTGTTTTCCAAGGGCCAAGGATCTGATGGTAGAAGGGGTAATTATGAGAAAACTGAGCAAATTCGCTTTATTACCACATATCATAATAGATGGATGGAAATGAGGGAGATTTTAGGTAAGCATTGGGGGATTTTGCATTCAGATCCTGTTTTGAGGAAAATCCTTCCCACGAAACCTTTAATTACAGCACGCAGATCGAAAAATCTTCGAGATACACTTGTCCACAGCCATTTTGACCGTGAGGCAAAAAGTAAAAACGAAGTGCCGGTGTCGGATCAAGGTTTCTTTCCGTGTGGTCTCTGTAAGGCCTGTGCCAATTGTGTTAAGTCAAAAATATTCTTTAACTTTGATGGCACAAAACAATTTAGTATACGGAAACGATTAACATGTTCTTCCAAAGGAGTGATCTATTTGGGGGAATGCCCGTGTAAAAAATTGTACGTGGGCCTGACCACCCGTGAAATCAAGATTCGAATACGGGAACACTGCAGGGATATTGCCAAGGCAAAGACTGTGGAGGATTGTACTCAGTTGAAAACCCTTCCGCGCCACTTTAAGGAATTTCATAATAGTAACCCTCATGTCCTTAAAGTGAAGGCAATCGATCAGGTAGCTTTAGGTATAAGAGGCGGTGATTTGAGTAAGATCCTAGCAAGAGTAGAAAGTCGGTGGATTTTCCGGTTAGGTAGATTAAATCCGCAAGGTCTCAATGAGACCTTGGGGTTTGGAGCATTCTTGTAGTGTTGTCGCAGTTTTTGTAGTTCTTGTGGTTTTTATATCTCCTTGTCGACTCTGTGTTTTTTATTGTTTTAACTTTAGTATTTATTATTCATAGGATGTTTTTAATGGTTGGGTAATGGTTAGTGAGGTGACTTTCACTTATTTTATGATGGACTAAATTTTGTTTTTTCACTTATTTTTGTATTTTTCTTTGTATTTTCTATTTTGCAGATAATATTGCATTTTGTTATTTATATATTGGAATTATTCCCACCGAAATATATTACTATGATGGGCTTGACATAATCAGGATTTCTTCCGGACCCATGTAGGAATGAAAAAATTGCATCTCGCTATTTGTGGTATAAGAATCCTTTATGATCCATCTATGAGGAAAATGGGATTCATATCTTCGAAGGACTATATGTTACTAATTCAAATGTTGGATAAACGATATGAATTTTTCTGATGTTGATTTATAGCACATTCCTTCATATTGGTGAAACAATTCTTCTATCAATCGTTGGGTCTATGGGGATTCTTTGATCTAATTGGCCACTAATTGCGGCATGATTGTAACTTATAGGATTGGGCGCTCGTGATGTCCAAAAATCCTCCCGGAACTGACTAAAGGGCGCATTTACGTGGGACGCTCCTGCGTCGCTGCACACATCCGGTGGGTGCCACGCAGTGTGCGTTCCACGGTCGCCCCGACAGGAAGTTACCTTTCAGAATGGGCGGTGATAGACTGATGCAAGCGCCCGTAGGATCCTTGATTGGTGGGAATGACGTATATAAACTCCTCAGCTGACATTACCCGACATGCCCCCTGTAGAAGCCGGGAGCGAAACACGTGTCGGGGAATCGGGTGGTCGCGGCATTAACAACATCCCAGGTAATTGGCTCCGTAGGAATGTCCTGAAAGTTGTACTTGGGATACATATGTGATGTCATTATGGCGCTTCTAAACCTATTTGGTCACGGAAATGGCTTGCTTTTGGCATCCTATGGAGCATATGGGATATAGCACATATACGTACTGTATGACCTTAACTGCTGATACACACTTACAATACAGGTGGTGTTATGCTCTATTATGATATCGGTGCCGGTTTGTTTTGGCTCTCTGCAATTCCGCCTACAACTGAATGTGATTGGTTTTACATATGGTTGATGGACATGTCCACACAATGTACCTGGTTAAGGCGGCATTGCGGAGATACAGCATAAGGCAATTGGGTGATTGATTCCATACTTAGAGGCAATAGTTGGGACCCCGGGGGAAAGGTGCAATAATATTTTCCGTGGAGGAATCATATTTACATCATTTTTTGCACAGCCCATTATGTTTATTAACATGGGTCCCCTTTAGCACCAGTCACCTTATCAATATGGTCGTATGCAGCACTGGTCACTTTACTGTGGGTTGTGTGCAATATATTTAATCGCTGAAACCCGTATAATATTATTTGTTGACTGCAATTTATCATTTTTAAGGTGTGGTGTTTTTGTGTATATTTTGGATGATAATAAAAATTTATAATTAATTGAGACATTGTGTACTCCTTCTTAAAGGGAAAGGATTTGTTTCCTTTTTGTGGTATAATCATTGATTTAGGAGTGTCCGTAGATGGATTGGACCAATTTCGTGGTATTACTTGTAGGCACTGTATACCCTTAGTCTTTCTGTAGACCTCATTTGGATGAACATTGTCCATGCAGCTTGAGATTCATCCAATGGGAGAGGCGATCTTGTCCAACCAATCGATGAGGACGCAGTGTATCCAAGTGGAAGGCTGTGGCTATAAAGGGATTTCTTTAAGCCACCAGTGGGGGTTGATGGATGCTGATGGATCCAGTCTAAGCAATTTGGAGCTGACTAGAGGATCAGGATATCTTATGGCTTCAATCTAGGGATTCCGGTTCCGGTTTGAGACCATATCCATAGCCTAGGGATTTCGACCCCGGCTGCCAGGATTATATCATCAAACCAAGGACTACTTAAGGAAGAAACCCAGGTTGGGACAATTTGGTCACCTGGCTACAGACTTTGCAGACCTCAGACAGCTTCCTAAATCTGGCATTATTCCAGTCACGGTGGGTGCCCGCCAAAAGCGGGGTGCTGCTGGATTGGAGTAAATAGCCCTGGAACCTCTGAGGCATGGACATTCTAAATCCCTGGTGAGCCAGCGGAAGGGTGAGACTCTGTTGCCTGTTACATTTGTGTGTTTTGCTGGTTATGTGTTATGTGGCGTTAATTGTTTGGGGATCCAATAAAGTCTAATTATTGTGGTTCCCTCACCCTGTGTTGTCTGAGTAGTGTTACGCCCACGGTTAAGGAGGCCGGCGTTCAGTTGGGATGAGCCCTGAGCCACGCTGTCTTTCTAAAGGCGGCGGGTTTTAGTGGACAAGAGCACCCACTGAGCTCCGTGTCTCCACAATTGGTGGCAGCAGTGGGATACTACTCAGCCTGGTTTACCCAGGGGAGCTGCAGCGGACTGGTGTTTTCGGACTCCGTCCAGGGCTCAACAACCAGGGAGGCACATAAGCATACCCAGCAGGCCATAGGGGAGGCATTCAGGTTTCGGACGCTGCAACGTCCAACCCCACCAGCTCAGCCATGGGACAAGGACCAGAGAGGAGTTACGACCGCAGCAGTAAATGGATGCTACAGGATCTGTGCCAGATGCGAAAGATTGACTACAGGAACACTGACACTCGGTCAGACTTGATCCGGAAATTAGTCTGTTGGGATGCCCAGAATGATGCAGAGGATGATGAGGACACTGCCGTTGTGGTATCAGAGGAGGTAAACCCTGTATCTCATCCTAGATCCAGTGACAGTCTGGAAACAAACCAAACCCAAGCAAACCGAGTCAAGGAATTGTTTACTGCATTGGGGCCTGAAGCTTCAAGGGAAGAGAGGGCTGGTGTTCTGCAATTTGTGTTTGGATTTCCAATTTCCTCACCATCAGCACCTACCTCCAGGATAGCCCCCACCAAGGAAGTCATCTTCGCTACAGGGATGTGCCAGTGTTTAATGATTCCAGCACTGAGATAGATGAACACTTGCAAAACTTTGAGATGCTAATGCGTATGCACCAGGTGCCCACAGATGAGTGGTCCAAATACCTGTGGACAAGCTTGCCGGTCCGGGCCCAGGAGGCTGTCCGATCACTTGGGCCTCAGGACTGCTTGGACTATGGAATTATTAAGGACACTTTGTTGGCCCTTTTTACCATAACACCCGAGAGACATCGCACTAAGTTCCGGACTATGTCTCGCCAGGGTGTCTCGTACGTCGAATTTGGCAGTCAACTCCAACGACACTGTAATCGCTGGCTCGATGGTCGGGCTGCCCACTCCGCTGCTGCCCTCCGGGATGTGATAGTGCTTGAACAGCTGCTGGAGCAGATGGACCCGGAAATCCGAGAATGGGTAGCTGACAGGAAGCCCGACACCCGAGAGCAAGCAGTGCGATTGGCTGACGAATTTCCAGCCAACCGACCCAGCTGGAGGCCCAATAGGCCCACCGATCTGAGGAGGTCCCTCAACCATGGATCCAAGCAACCCCCAGACTCACATGCTGGACTAACTCATTACCCCACAGAAGCCCCAACAAGACAAAGGTTTACCAACAGGGTGGGTGACTTGTCTAACCCACGGCGCTGTTATACGTGTGGGCGCCTTGGACACATGGCCAAAGAGTGTCTACAAAACCGGGGCCCCATGCCTGGAGCCCGTCTACCAGTCAACATATGCCAAGATGAACCAACGAGACCTGAGGAATGCTACTCCCGAGAAACACCAATAGCTGAGGAAGTGGTTTATCCAGTCCACACCCTACGGCAGGCCGGACACCATACACCAGCCAACCTCCATCCCCACATCCAGACGGTCAAGGTCGGTGATATACAGGCTCAGGGACTTCGAGACTTGGGATCTTCCATCACCCTGGTCAGCCCAGATATTGTTCCCACAGAACATCATTTACCTGGCCGCCAAGTGACCATCACCCTTGCTGGGGGTCAGCGCTCGAACATCCCTCTGGCACGAGTGCAGTTGGACTGGGGAACTGACCAGGGAGAGGTTGATGTGAGACTTGTGAACAGCCTCCCCACACCTGTCATTGTGGAGACTAATCAGAGCAAGGCTGATGTGGAGCTTATGGACACCGTCCTCACACCAGTTACTTTGGGGTCTGACCAGGAAGAGGTCCATATGGAGTTTATGGACAGCCTCCCCACACCTGTTGTTTCGGGGACTAGCCAGAGGAAGTTGAAGTGGGGTTCATGGATGGCCCCACCAAGCCTGTTTCGGATACCACTCAGAGGGAAGTGAAAGTGGGGCTTGGGGATTACCGGCTTACACCAGTCATTTTGGAGAATGACCTAGGACAAGGACTATCCAGTCAGTTTGAAGCAGCCATCACCCACCTCCAAGCCAAGCAGGATCCTGATGTGGATCTTTCTAACATCTTTTCCAGGGATGGTTTGCATTCCCGGTCTCCATCATCCACTTCTGAGCCAAGAACCATGAGTAAGCCTAACCCCGCTGTGGCTATTGACTGGGGGAGGATTGATAGTGGGAGATTTGTGCAGGCCCAACTCATGGACCCCACCTTAGTGCTTGTCCACAATATGGCTGCTCAACTTGGGGGAGGTAATCAGGGGGAGGTGTATAGATGCAAGCCTCTGTTGCTGAACTCACCATTAAAAAGGACAATGCCGTCAAGAGGAGAAGGATGATCGGAAGCCTATCATGTCTGGCTAATATTAAGAAGGGGGAGCAATGTGACGACATGAACTCTCATGGGTTAAAGTTTCTTAACATTCAACCAGACTATTGTTCTTATGTGTGCTAAGTCATGTTTGCTTAGCTATTGTTCTCCAGACTTTTCCAGTAACCATTGTATTGTAGTTGTGTATTGCTAATGTGATTACCTTAGTAGCCATTGTTGAGTCTGTGACTTGCAGACTCCATGTATACCCTTAGGGCGGCTTTGCACACTACGACATCGCAGGTGCGATGTCGGTGGGGTCAAATTGAAAGTGACGCACATCCGGCATCGCATGCGACATCGTAGTGTGTAAAGCCTAGATGATACAATTTACGAGCGCAAAATCGTCATAATCGTATCATCGGTGCAGCGTCGGCGTAATCTATAATTACGCTGACGTGACGGTCCGATGTTGTTCCTAGCTCCTGCGGCAGCACACATCGCTGTGAGTGAAGCTGCAGGAGCGAGGAACATCTCCTACCGGCGTCACCGCGGCTTCCGTAGGATATGCGGAAGGAAGGAGGTGGGCAGAATGTTACATCCTGCTCATCTCCGCCCCTCCGCCGCTATTGGTCGCCTGCCGTGTGACGTCGCTATGACGCCGCACGACCCGCCCCCTTAGAAAGGAGGCGGGGTGACGGCCAGAGCGACGGTCGCAGGGCAGGTGAGTGCGTGTGAAGCTGGCGTATCGATAATTTTCGCTACGTCAGCTATCACACGATATCGTACCTGCGATAAAGCCCGCCTTAGTCTTTCTGTAGACCTCATTTGGATGAACATTGTCCTTGAGATTGAGCTTGAGATTCATCCAATGGGAGAGGCGATCTTGTCCAACCAATCGATGAGGACGCAGTGTATCCAAGTGGAAGACTGTGGCTATAAAAGGGATTTCTTTAAGCCACCAGTGGGGGTTATTGGATGCTGATGGATCCAGTCTAAGCTCTTTGGAGCTGACTAGAGGATCAGGATATCTTATGGCTTCAATCTAGGGATTCCGGTTCCGGTTGGAGACCATATCCACAGCCTAGGGATTTCGACCCCGGCTGCCAGGATTATATCATCAAACCAAGGACTACTTAAGGAAGAAACCCAGGTTGGGACAATTTGGTCACCTGGCTACAGACTTTGCAGACCTCAGACAGCTTCCTAAATCTGGCATTATTCCAGTCACGGTGGGTGCCCGCCAAAAGCGGGCTGCTGCTGGATTGAAATAAATAGCCCTGGAACCTCTGAGGCATGGACATTCTAAATCCCTGGTGAGCCAGCGGAAGGGTGAGACTCTGTTGCCTGTTACATTTGTGTGTTTTGCTGGTTATGTGTTATGTTCCGTTAATTGTTTGGGGATCCAATAAAGTCTAATTATTGTGGTTCCCTCACCCTGTGTTGTCTGAGTAGTGTTGCGCCCACGGTTAAGGAGGCAGGTGTTCAGTTGGGATGAGCCCTGAGCCACGCTGTCTTTCTAAAGGCAGCGGGTTTTAGTGGACAAGAGCACCCACTGAGCCCCGTGTCTCCACACATGGCTTGTGGGATAGTTTGTGAAAACATTAGTGGTTGTTGCATTTGTGGCTGATGTGAGTATGATATATTTGTTGGATAATGTTGACCTTGTAAAAATGGTTGATTAGTATTTTGGGCAAAAATGACAGATTGTGGGTATGTTGGTAACTGGCTTACTGCCTGTCTTGTTTGAAAGGTTGAGATATTGATGAAATTTTGGCCTTGTGATGGTTGTTGTATGCAATTTATTGGGATATTTTGACTTTGATGTTGAGTCATCTGAGTCATCATGTTGTTGATTTGTCATGACACTATAGTTGGTATTGTTGTTATAGGTCTATTAATGATATAGTTTGTGTCAATATTTTGTGCTGTTTGGTGGGCAATGTTGGTTACAACTGATGATGATGGCTGGTTTTGGTAAATTTTGGGTTATGTGTGGTAATGAAGCATCAGGATTAGAAGCATTGTAGTTTGTACTCCACTGTTCGATTGTTAATAGTACGTGGTTTGGCAGTGGGCTTGTTTGGCAAGCTGAGATTAAAGTGAGTATGGCTGCCCTTAAGCGTTCCTGGTGGTCGGAATGTACTTTAGCCAAACATGGTGCAAGTGAGCGACAGAATCTTTCTATATCATTTTCGGGCAATAAGGAATTCATAATTGACATGACTCTTGTGTCAATAATTTCAGGCAGTGACCTGATTTCTTCAGGATGCCTTAGCCGACGTGCCCGATATGTGTTGGTTTGGTAACGTTGCCCTGAATTAGATATAGATGATGGTTGGACATTAACAGAAGAGGATTGTGTTTGGTTTTGTGTATGATTTGTTGTTGTCTGTGTATCAGCCTCACTTGATACCTGTTCTGCATTTTCATTTTGTGTTTGTTGGATTTCTGCTGTGGTGGAATGTGGCTAGTCCACCTCTGAAGCAGACGTTGCAGGAGCAGATTGTGCAGCTGATGGGTTTTCATCCGAATCATCCATGTTGTCGTCAGTTCTTTTTCACATTTTTAATCAAAAAAAAAGAGAGAAAAAAAAAAATTTCCCCTCACCCATGACAGCACCACGTGAGAGAGGGATCCACCCAGCGAGGACAGGAAACCATTCTGAAATAAAAGGGCGGTACCTCTCCCCTTCGTCAGTTGGTTTCCTGTCATTGATGGGAGACCTTGTTCTGGAACACGGCGTTTGTAGAAGGGTGCTTGAGACGTTGGTCCCTCCCTAATACGTTATTCTCTGGAAATCTCACACGTGGTGCTGTCATGGGTGAGGGGAAAACACCTCGGTTACTTACCGGTAGCCGGTTTTTCCAGAACCCATGACAGCACCCTTATAATCCCTCCCTTTTCACCCTTAGTGTGCACTATTCTGGGTGTGCATGTGTGTGTGTTATAGAGTTAAGTTCTATTGTTTGTTGGAGGTCCTCTCAATTCTCGGTAATCAACTGACGAAGGGGAGAGGTACCGCCCTTTTATTTCAGAATGGTTTCCTGTCCTCGCTGGGCGGATCCCTCTCTCACGTGGTGCTGTCATGGGTTCTGGAAAAACCTGCTACCGGTAAGGAAGCGAGGTGTATACGTTTGATAGTAAAACTTAAAACAATAACCATGTCATGAGTCTATTTTTCAAATTATACTTACTGAGTCACCTCCATAATTGGTCGCATAAAATCTAATTTTTCAAAATAAACATATCGTCTCTTTCGTGGATTTGCTGATGTTGACGGAATCGGGTTGAACTCGCGTCTATACTGATCCTGGGCAGATCTCCATCGGCGTCGTACCAAATCAACTATGTTTCAGAAAATTGATTGGAGGATTTTTTCATTTTTTCATTTTTCGATTTGAAAAAAAAAATTGATTTTTTAAAGAAAAAGAAAAAAAAACAAAACACTTATTAAAACTCAAATGTCTTTATTTTACTACTTTTTAAATTTACTTTTTTTTTTCATATCTAAAATATTATTCAAAAAAATAAAAGAATTATTGAGAAAAACAAAATGAAATCCTTTACTATTTTTAACCAAATAAAGTTAAATTTTAAATTTACTTTTTTAGTTAAAAAATAAATAGAATTAAAAAAATAAACAAATTTAAGCCATGCATAATGCATTAAAATTTTAAATTTAATTTAAAAAAAACCTTCAAAAAAAAGAAAAAAAAAACTTTAAAAAAAACCCTCACCAAATCGTGCTTTTTTCCCGGGTGAACAACGACCCCATCCATTGTTGGGGTAAAGCTCTGCAGCAACCACCTTCCATGTTCTGTCAACAAATGCCCGATCACGGTAGCCTTCAGATCGAGTGTCCCATAATTCTGGGTGGCACTCAACTACAGAAATTATTTTCTCAGTATCAACACGTGGACCCATGGATAAAAAAGATTAGAATCCAAATTAAAACAAGATTTCTTCTGAGAATTGAGAAAACACTCCTTCCATCACTGGGTGTGGGCAGCTAAATGAACAATATTAACAGCAAGTATCACATTACAGCCACCTGTTTCCAACTAAAACAATCTTTGCTATAATTGATTAAAAAACGAACACTGACAACACGGAGATGCATCCGTGACACGTACGTGTGCTCACGGACCCATAGACTTACACTGGGTGTGTGTATGCGTGATCCGTGCAGAAAACTGACATGCATCCGTGCGATACGCATACACATACGTGTCACGCAACCGGACCGTATGGAAAAACGCACGTGTAACTGCAACCATTGAATAACATTGGTGCACGTTTGTCCGTGTCCCTGGTATATACGGAAACAAACCAAACACGCACGTGTCTGACGGACGTGTGAAGGGGGCCTAAAGCAAACAGTGTTGAAACTTCGTGGCATCCAAAAAGTGTCTGCTATACTAAATTAGTGTCCCACTGGTGCCAAGCAAGTTCCGCCACCTCTGCCTTCCACCCTCCTGAACATTTTATCTACGCTATTTTTATAGCAAACAGTGCTGAAACTTAGTGGCATCCAAAAAGTGTCTGCTATACTAAATTAGTGTCGAACTGGTGCCAATCAAGTTCCACCACCTCTGCTTTCTACCCTCCTGCACATTTTAGCTATGCTATTTTAAAGGGGTGGTTCACCCATATTTTTAATTGTCTAGATCGATATTATATTGAGAAACAATGTTTCTCTCAAATACCTTATGTTGTCAATAGTGCCTGTGAGAGGCGCTATTGCAGACCGCTGCTCCCCGTCCAGTGACGTACCCGTCCAGTGACGTACCCGTCCAATGCTGCCCCGTCACATCCGTGGGGCCGGCTACAGTCTTCCAGACTCTGAGCTGTGAGCGGTGTTTCACTGCTGTCACAGCCCATTTGCTCCCCCCCTCCTCCTCCCTCCTAGCACAGCACGACGCGTCTCCTGCTCCCCCTTCCCTCCTCCCTCCTAGCACGGCACATCTCCTGCTCCCTCCTCGCAGAACGCTGCAAGCAAGAGACGTGCTGTGAGGGAGGAGGGAGGAGGAACAGGGAGAAGATGGGCTCAGAACGCAGCCGGCCGCACGGATGTGACGTGGCAGCATTGGACGGGTACGTCACTGGACGGGGAGCAGCGGTCTGCAATAGCGCCTCTCACAGGCACTATTGACAACATAAGGTATTTGAGAGAAACATTGTTTCTCAATATAATATCGATCTAGACAATAAAAAATATGGGTGAACCACCCCTTTAATAGCAAACAGTGCTGAAAATTAGTGGCATCCAAAAAGTGTCTGCTATACTAAATTAGTGTCCCTCTGGTGCCAAGCAAGTTCCACCACCTCTGCCTTCTTCCCTCCTGCACATTTTAGCTATGCTATTTTTAAGGCCCGCTTCACACGTGCGTTAAAAACACGTGCGTTTTTTGTTGTCCGTTTTTCTTGTCCGTGTTACGTTTTTTCATCCGTTTTTTTATTACGTGTGATATCCTTGAGCATCCGTGAGTCCGTATTTTCCTTCCGTTTGTCCGTTTTTTACGTCCGTGTGTGATCCGTGTCACTAGCGTTTCCAATCCGTTTTTAGATTCCATTTTGCTGTGGTTAGTCAACACATTAATTTGTTAATGTGTTACTGCTGGCAGTAATTGACATTTCACTAATTTATGTATAATTGAATTCTGTGCGTGGTTTTGTTTTCTTTTGCCATAGTGGTGTGTGGTTTTAGTTGATAATGTCCATATCAAATGAGGCTCTGCTTTTTCTTGCATGGATGGTTTGTAGACGATTTGGTGTAAGGCGATTTATGATTCCTTCTGCAGAAATGTCTCAAAGAAGACTGTGGGTGCATCCAATTGTTCAAATGCGTCCAACTCATGGACATTTCTATTGTCTATATGGTGAAATAAGGCGTTCTCCTGTAAACTTTAAAAAAAAACAACTCACCAAATCGTGCTTTTTTCCCGGGTGAACAACAGTCCCATCCATTGTTAGGGTAAAGCTCTGCAGCAACCACCTTCCATGTTCTGGAAGATGCATCAGTGACACGTACGTGTGCTCATGGACCCATAGACTTACACTGGGTGCGTGTATGCGTGATCCGTGCAGAAAACTGACATGCATCCGTGAGATACGCATACACATACGTGTCACGCAACCGGACACACGGACCGTATGGAAAAACGCACGTGTAACTGCAATCATTAAATAATATTGGTGCACGTTTGTCCATGTCCCTAGTATATACGGAAACGGACCAAACACGCACGTGTCTGACGAACGTGTGAAAGAGGCCTAAAGCAAACAGTGCTGAAACTTCGTGGCATCCACAAAGTGTCTGCTATACTATATTAGTGTCCCACTGGTGCCAAGCAAGTTCCGCCACCTCTGCCTTCTACCCTCCTGCACATTTTATCTATGCTATTTTTATAGCAAACAGTGCTAAAACATAGTGGCATCCAAAAAGTGTCTGCTATACTAAATTAGTGTCCCACTGGTGCCAAGCAACTTCCACCACCTCTGCCTTCTACCCTCCTGCACATTCTAGCTACGCTATTTTTATAGCAAACAGTTCTGACACTTTGTGGCATCCAAAAACTGTCTGCTATACTAAATTAGCGTCCCACTGGTGCCAAACAAGTTCCACCACCTCTGCCTTCTACCCTCCTGCACATTTTAGCTACGCTATTTTTATAGCAAACAGTGCTGAAACTTAGTGGCATCCAAAA
This sequence comes from Anomaloglossus baeobatrachus, assembly GCF_048569485.1. Taxonomy (NCBI): domain Eukaryota; kingdom Metazoa; phylum Chordata; class Amphibia; order Anura; family Aromobatidae; genus Anomaloglossus; species Anomaloglossus baeobatrachus. Next base: position 134,113,419 of record NC_134362.1, on the reverse strand, counting down.
AGTGTCTGCTATGCTAAATTAGTGTCACACTAGTGCAAGGCAAGTTCCACCACCTCTGCCTTCTACCCTCTTGCACATTTTTGCTACACTATTTTTACAGCAAACAGTGTTGAAACTTAGTGGCATCCAAAAATTGTCTGCTATATTAAATTAGTGTCCCACTGGTGCCAAGCAAGTTCCACCACCTCTGCCTTCTACCCTCGTGCACATTTTTGCTACGCTATTTTTACAGCAAACAGTGTTGAAACTTAGTGGTAACCAAAAAGTAACTGCTATACTAAATTAGTGTCCAACTGATGCCAAGCAAGTTCCACCACCTCTGCCTTCTACCCTCCTGCACAGTTCTGCTACACTATTTTTATAGCAAACAGTGCTGAAACTTAGTGGTATCCAAAAAGTGTCTGCTATACTAAATTAGTGTCCCACTGGTGCCAAGCAAGTTCCACCAGCACTGCTCTCTACCCTCCTGCACATTTTAGCTACGCTATTTTTATAGCAAACAGTTCTGAAACTTAGTGGCATTTAAAAAGTGTCTGCTATACTAAATTAGTGTCCCACTGGTGCCAAGCAAGTTCCACCACCTCTTCATTCTTCCCTCCTGCACATTTTAGCTACGCTATTTTTATAGCAAACAATGCTAAAACTTAGTGGCATCCAAAAAGTGTCTGCTATGCTAAATTAGTGTCCAACAGGTACAAAGCAAGTTCCACCACCTGTGCCTTCTACACTCCTGCAAATTTTAGCTCCTTTTTTATAGCAAACAATGCTGAAACTTAGTGGCATCCAAAAAGTGTCTGCTATGCTAAATTAGTGTCACACTGGTGCAAGGCAAGTTCCACCACCTCTGCCTTCTACCTTCCTGCATATTTTTGCTAAGCTATTTTTATATCAAACAGTGCTGAAACTTAGTGGTATCCAAAAAGTGTCTGCTATACTAAATTAGTGTTCTACTGGTGCCAAGAAAGTTCCACCACCTCTGCCTTCTTCCCTCCTGCACATTTTAGCTACGCTATTTTTATAGCAAACAGTGCTGAAACTTAGTGGCATCCAAAAAGTGTCTGCTATACTAAATTAGTGTTCTACTGGTGCCAAGAAAGTTCCACCACCTCTGCCTTCTTCCCTCCTGCACATTTTAGCTACGCTATTTTTATAGCAAACAGTGCTGAAACTTAGTGGCATCCAAAAAGTGTCTGCTATACTAAATTAGTGTTCTACTGGTGCCAAGAAAGTTCCACCACCTCTGCCTTCTACCCTCCTACACATTTTTGATACGCTATTTTTATAGCAAACAGTGCTAAAACTTAGTGGCATCCAAAAAGTGTTTGCTATATTAAATTAGTGTCCCACTGGTGCCAAGCAAGATCCACCACCTCTGCTTTCTACCATCCTGCACATTTTAGGTATGCTATTTTTAAAGCAAACAGTGCTGAAACTTCGTAACATCCAAAAAGTGTCTGCTATACTAAATTAGTGTCCAACTGGTACAAAGCAAGTTCCACCACCTGTGCCTTCCACGCTCCTGCATATTTTAGGTCCTTTTTTTATAGCAAACAATGCTGAAACTTAGTGGCATCCAAAAAGTGTCTGCTATGCTAAATTAGTGTCACACTGGTGCAAGGCAAGTTCCACCACCTCTGCCTTCTACCTTCCTGCATATTTTTGCTAAGCTATTTTTATAGCAAACAGTTCTAAAACTTAGTGACATCCAAAAAGTGTCTGCTATACTAAACTAGTGTCCTACTGGTGCCAAGTAAGTTCCTCCCCCTCTGCTTTCTTCTCTCCTGCACATTTTAGCTACGCTATTTTTATAGCAAACAGTGCTGAAACTTAGTGACATCCAAAAAGTGTCTGCTATACTAAACAAGTGTCCAACTGGTGCCAAGCAAGTTCCTCCCCCTCTGCTTTCTTCTCTCCTGCACATTTTAGCTACGATATTTTTATAACAAACATGCTGAAACGTTGTGGCATACAAAAAGTGTCTACTATACTAAATTAGTGTCCCATTGGTGCCATGAAAGTTCCACCACCTCTGCCTCCAATCCTCCTGCACATTTTTGCTATGCTATTTATATAGCAAACAGTGCTGAAACTTAGTGGCATCCAAAAAGTGTCTGCTATGCTAAACTAAACTAGTGTCACACTGGTGCAAGGCAAGTTCCACCACCTCTGCCTTCTACCTTCCTGCATATTTTTGCTACGCTATTTTTTATAGCAAACAGTGCTGAAACTTAGTGGCATCCAAAAAGTGTCTGCTATACTAAATTATTTCCTACTAGTGCCAAGCTAATTCCACCACCTCTGCATTCTACCCTTCTGCACATTTTAGCTACGCTATTTTTTATAGCAAACAGTGCTGAAACTTAGTGGCATCGAAAAAGTGTCTCCTATACTAAATTAGTGTCCCACTGGTACAAAGCAAGTTCCACCACCTCGGCCTTCTACGCTCCTGTATATTTTAGCTACGCTTTTTTTATAGCAAACAGTGCTGAAACTTAGTGGCATATAAAAAGTGTCTGCTATACTAAATTAGTGTCCCACTGGTGCCAAGCAAGATCCACCACCTCTGCTTTCTACCCTCCTGCACATTTTTGCTAGGCTATTTTTATAGCTAACTGTGCTGAAACTTAGTGGCATCGAAAAAGTGTCTGCTATACTAAATTAGTGTCCCACTGGAGCCAAGCAAGTTCCACCACCTCTGCTTTCTTCCCTCCTGCCTATTTTAGCTACGCTATTTTTATAGCAAACAGTGCTGAAACTTAGTGACATCCAAAAAGTGCCTGCTATACTAAATTAGTGTCCCACTGGTGCCAAGCAAATTCTACCACCTCTGCTTTCTACCCTCCTGCACATTTTAGGTATGCTATTTTTAAAGCAAATAGTGCTGAAACTTCGTAACATCCAAAAAGTGTCTGCTATACTAAATTAGTGTCCAACTGGTGCCAAGCAAGTCCCCCCCCTTCTGCTAATTCTTCTCTCCTGCACATTTTAGCTACGATATTTTTATAACAAACATGCTGAAATGTTGTGGCATACAAAAAGTGTCTGCTATACTAAATTAATGTTCCACTGGTGCCAAGAAGGTTCCATTACCTCTGCCTTCTTCCTACCTGCACATTTTAGCTATGCTATTTTTATATCAAACAGTGCTGAAACTTAGTGGCATCAAAAAAGTGTCTGCTATACTAAATTAGTGTCCTACTAGTGCCAAGCAAGTTCCACCACCTCTGCATTCTACCCTCCTGCACATTTTAGCTACGCTATTTTTATAGCAAACAGTTCTGAAACTTAGTGGCATCCAGAAAGTGTCTGCAATACTAAATTAGTGTCCTACTGGTGCCAAGTAAGTTCCACCTCTTCTGCTTTCTACCCTCCTGCACATTTTAGCTACGCTATTTTTATAGAAAACAATGCTGAAACTTAGTGACATCCAAAAAGTGCCTGCTATACTAAATTAGTGTCCAACTGGTGCCAAGCAAGTCCCCCCCCCTCTGTTTTCTTCTCTCCTGCACATTTTAGCTACGATATTTTTATAACAAACATGCTGAAATGTTGTGGCATAGAAAAAGTGTCTGCTATACTAAATTAGTGTCCCACTGGTGCCATGCAAGTTCCACCATCTCTGCCTTCTACCCTCCTTCACATTTTATCTACGCTATTTTTGTAGCAAACAGAGCTGAAACTTAGTGGCATACAAAAAGTGTCTACTATACTAAATTGGTGTCCCACTGGTGCCAAGAAGGTTCCACCACCTTCTTGCCTCCTCAACATTTTAGCTATGCTATTTTTATATCAAACAGCGCTGAAACTTAGTGGCATCCAAAAAGTGACTTCTATACTAAATTAGTGTCCCACTGGTGCCAAGCAAGTTCCACCACTTCTGCCTTCTACCCTCCTACACATTTTTGATACGCTATTTTTATAGAAAACAGTGCTAAAACTTAATGGCATCCAAAAATGTCTGATATACGAAATTAGTGTCCCACTGGTGCCATGCAAGTTCCACCACCTGTGCCTTCTACCCTACTACACATTTTTGATACGCTATTTTTAGAGCAAACAGTTCTGAAACTTAGTGGGATTTAAAAAGTGTCTGCTATACTGAATTAGTGTCCCACTGGTGCCAAGCAAGTTCCACCAACTCTGCCTTCTACCCTCCTGCACATTTTTGCTATGCTATTTTTATAGCAAACTGTGCTGAAACTTAGTGGCATCGAAAAAGTGTCTGCTATACTAATTTAGTGTCCCACTGGTACAAAGCAAGTTCCAACACCTCTGCCTTCTACGCTCCTGCATATTTAAGCTACGCTATTTTTATACCAAACAATGCTGAAACATAGTGGCATCCAAAAAGTGTCTGCTATGCTAAATTAGTGTCATACTGGTGCAAGGCAAGTTCCACCACCTCTGCCTTTTACCTTCCTGCATATTTTTGCTACGCTATTTTTATAGCAAACAGTGCTGAAACTTAGTGGCACCCAGAAATTGTCTGCTATACTAAATTAGTGTCCCACTGGTGCCAAGCAAGTTCCACCACCTCTGCTTTCTTCCCTCCTGCCTATTTTAGCTACGCTATTTTTATAGCAAACAGTGCTGAAACTTAGTGACATCAAAAAAGTGCATGTTATACTAAATTAGTGTCCCACTGGTGCCAAGCAAGTTCCACCACCTCTGCTCTCTACCCTCCTGCACATTTTAGGTATGCTATTTTTAAAGCAAACAGTGCTGATACTTCGTAACATCCAAAAAGTGTCTGCTATACTAAATTAGTGTCCCACTGGTACAAAGCAAGTTCCACCACCTCTGCCTTCTACCCTCCTGCACATTTTATCTACGATATTTTTGTAGCAAACAGTGCTAAAACTTTGTGGCATACAAAAAGTGTCTGCTATACTAAATTAATGTCCCACTGGTGCCAAGAGGGTTCCATTACCTCTGCCTTCTTCCTACCTGCACATTGTAGCTATGCTATTTTTATATCAAACAGTGCTGAAAGTTAGTGGCATCTTAAAAGTGACTGCTATACTAAATTAGTGTCCCACTGGTGCCAAGCAAGTTCCACTACCTCTGCCTTCTACCTTCCTGCATGTTTTTGCTAAGCTATTTTTATAGCAAACAGTGCTAAAACTTAATGGCATCGAAAAAGTGTCTGCTATACTAAATTAGTTGACTACTAGTGCCAAGCAAGTTCCACCACCTCTGCATTCTACCCTCCTGCACATTTTAGGTACGCTATTTTTAAAGCCAACAGTTCTGAAACTTAGTGGCATCCAGAAAGTGTCTGCTATACTAAATTAGTGTCCTACTGGTGCCAAATAAGTTCCACCTCTTCTGCTTTCTTCTCTCCTGCATATTTTAGCTACGATATTTTTATAACAAACATGCTGAAACGTTGTGGCATACAAAAAGTGTCTGCTATACTAAATTAGTGTCCCACTGGTGCCATGCAAGTTCCACCACCTCTGCCTTCTACCCTCCTGCACATTTTATCTACGCTATTTTTGTAGCAAACAGTGCTGAAACTTAGTGGCATACAAAAAGTGTCTAATATACTAAATTAGTGTCCCACTGGTGCCAAGAAGGTTCCACCACCTTCTTCCCTCCTGCACATTTTAGCTATGCTATTTTTTATATCAAACAGTGCTGAAACTTAGTGGCATCCAAAACGTGTCTGCTATACTAAATTAGTGTCCTACTGGTGGAAAGTAAGTTCCACCTCTTCTGCTTTCTACCCTCCTGCACATTTTAGCTACACTATTTTTATAGAAAACAGTGCTGTAACTTAGTGGCATCGAAAAAGTGCCTGCTATACTAAATTAGTATCTAACTGGTGCCAAGCAAGTTCCTCCCCCTCTGCTTTCTTCCCTCCAACACATTTTTGATACGCTATTTTTATAGCAAACAGTGCTAAAACTTAGTGGCATCCAAAAAGTGTCTTATATACGAAATTAGTGTCCCACTGGTGCCAGGCATGTTCCACCACCTCTGCCTTCTTCCCTCCTGCACATTTTAGCTATGCTATTTTTTATATTAAACAATGCTGAAACTTTGTGGCATCCAAAAAGTGTCTGCTATACTAAATTAGTGTCCAACTGGTGCCAAGGAAGTTTCCCCCCCTCTGCTTTCTTCTCTCCTGCACATTTTAGCTACGATATTTTTATAACAAACATGCTGAAACGTTGTGGCATACAAAAAGTGTCTGCTATACTAAATTAGTGTCCCACTGGTGCCATGCAAGTTCCACCACCTCTGCCTTCTTCCCTCCTGCACATTTTATCTACGCTTTTTTTGTAGCAAACAGTGCTAAAAGTTAGTGGCGTCCAAAAAGTGTCTGTTATACTAAATTAGTGTCCAACTGGTGCCAAGTAAGTTCCTCCACCTCTGCTTTCTTCTCTCCTGCACATTTTAGCTACGATTTTTTTTATAACAAACATGCTGAAACTTTGTGGCATCTAAAAAGTGTCTGCTATGCTAAATTAGTGTCCCACTGGTGCAAGGCAAGTTCCACCACCTCTGCCTTCTACCTCCCTGCTTATTTTTGCTACGCTATTTTTATAGCAAACAGTGCTGAAAATTCGTGGTATCCAAATAGTGTCTGCTATACTAAATTAGTGTACTACTGGTGCCAAGCAAGTTCCTCCACCTCTGCTTTCTTCTCTTCTGCCCATTTTAGCTATGCTATTTTTATAACAAACATGCTGAAACCTTGTGGCATACAAAAAGTGTCTGCTATACTAAATTAGTGTCCCACAGGTGCCAAAAAGTTTCCACCACCTCTGCCTTCTTCCCTCCTGCACATTTTAGCTATGCTATTTTTATATCAAACAGTGCTGAAACTTAATGGCATCCAAAAAGTGACTGCTATACTAAATTAGTGTCCCACTGGTGCCAAGCAAGTTCCACCACATCTGCCTTCTACCCTCCAACACATTTTTGCTACGCTATTTTTATAGCAAACATTTCTATAACGTAGTGGCATTTTAAAGTGTCTGCTATACTGAATTAGTGTCCCACTGGTTCCATGCAAGTTCTACCAACTCAACCAATATGTGCGGCTATACTATCATTCCCTGATATTCACGAAACTGTTGTCCTATGTCTATCTCTTGAATTATATTATGATAATGATTAAGAAATTATGGATTCCTGTACAATTATTGTAGGTTAAATTAAGTTCTACCAACTCTGCCTTCTACCCTCCTGCACCTTTTTGCTATGCTATTTTTATAGCAAACTGTGCTGAAACTTAGTGGCATCGAAAAAGTGTCTGATATATTAAATTAGTGTCCAACTAGTACAAAGCAAGTTCCCCCACCTGTGCCTTCTACGCTCCTGCATATTTTAGCTACGCTATTCTTATAGCAAACAATGCTGAAACTTAGTGGCATCCAAAAAGTGTCTGCTATGCTAAATTAGTGTCACACTTGTGCAAGGCAAGTTCCACCATGTCTGCCTTCTACCTTCCTGCATATTTTTGCTACGCTATTTTTATAGCAAACAGTGCTGAAGCTTAGTGGCATCCAGAAAGTGTCTGCTATACTAAATTAGTGTCCTACTGGTGCCAAGTAAGTTCCACCTCCTCTGCTTTCTACCCTCCTGCACATTTTAGCTACGCTATTTTTAAAGAAAACAGTGCTGAAACTTAGTAACATCCAAAAAGTGTCTGCTATACTAAACTAGTGTCCTACTGGTGCCAAGTAAGTTCCTCCCCCTCTGCTTTCTTCTCTCCTGCACATCTTAGCTACGCTATTTTTATAGAAAACAGTGCTGAAACTTAGTGACATCCAAAAAGTGCCTGCTATACTAAATTAGTGTCCAACTGGTGCCAAGCAAGTTCCTTCCCCTCTGCTTTCTTCTCTCCTGCACATTTTAGCTACGATATTTTTATAACAAACATGCTGAACTGTTGTGGCATACAAAAATTGTCTGCTATACTAAATTAGTGTCCCACTGGTGCCATGCAAGTTCCACCACCTCTGCCTTCTACCCTCCTGCACATTTTAGCTACGCTATTTTTGTAGCAAAAGTGCTGAAACTTAGTGGCATACAAAAAGTGTCCACTATACTATATTAGTGTCCCACTGGTGCCAAGAAGGTTCCACCACCTCTGCCTTCTTCCCTCCTGCACATTTTAGCTATGCTATTTTTTATATCAAACAGTGCTGAAACTTAGTGGCATCCAAAAAGTGTCTGCTATACTAAAATTAGTGTCCTACAGGTGCCAAGTAAGTTCCACCTCTTCTGCTTTGTACCCTCCTGCACATTTTAGCTACGCTGTTTTTACAGCAAACAATGCTGAAACTTCGTGGCATCCAAAAAGTGTTTGCTATATTAAATTAGTGTCCCACTGGTGCCAAGCAAGTTCCACCACCTCTGCCTTCTGCGCTCCTCACATTTTAGCTACGTTGTTTTTACAGCAAACAATGCTGAAACTTCGTGGCATTCAAAAAGTGTCTGCTTTGCTAAGTTAGTGTCACACTGGTGCAAGGCAAGTTCCACTACCTCTGCCTTCTACCTTCCTGCATATTTGTGCGATGCTAGTTTTATAGCAAACATTGCTGAAACTGAGTGGCATCCAAAAAGTGTCTGCTATACTAAATTAGTTTCCTACTAGTGCCAAGCAAGTTCCACCACCTCTGCATTCTACCCTCCTGCACATTTTAGCTACGCTATTTTTATAGCAAACAGTTCTCACACTTCATGGCATCCAGAAAATGTCTGCTATACTAAATTAGTGTCCCACTAGTGCCAAGCAAGTTCCACCACCTCTGCTTGCTACCCTCCTGCACATTTTAGCTACGCTATTTTTATAGAAAACAGTGCTGAATCTTAGTTGCATCCAAAGCGTGTCTGCTATACTAAATTAGTGTCCTACTGGTGCCAAGAAAGTTCCACCACCTCTGCCTTCTTCCCTCCTGCACATTTTAGCTACGCTATTTTTATAGCAAACAGTGCTGAAACTTAGTGGCATCCAGAAAGTGTCTGCTATACTAAATTAGTGTCCTACTGGTGCCAAGCAAGTTCCACCACCTCTGCTTTCTACCCTTCTACACATTTTTGTTAGGCTATTTTTATAGCAAACAGTTCTGAAGTTTAGTGGCATCAAAAAAGTGTCTGCTATACTAAATTAGTGTCCCACTGGTGCCAAGCAAGTTCCACCACCTCTGCTTTCTACCCTCCTGTACATTTTAGCTACCCTATTTTTATAGCAAACAATGCTGAAACTTAGTGGCATCCAAAAAGTGTCTGCTATGCTAAATTAGTGTCCCATTGGTGCCATGCAAGTTCCACCACCTCTGCTTCCAACCCTCCTGCACATTTTTGCTATGCTATTTTTAAAGCAAACAATGCTGAAACTTAGTGGCATCCAAAAAGTGTCTGCTATGCTAAACTAGTGTCACACTGGTGCAAGGCAAGTTCCACCACCTCTGCATTCTACCCTCCTGCACATTTTAGCTACGCTATTTTTGTAGCCAACAGTGCTGAAACTTAGTGGCATCCAGAAAGTGTCTGCTATGCCAAATTAGTGTCCTACTGGTGCTAAGCAAGTTCCACCACCTCTGCCTTCTACACTCTTACACATTTTTGCTACGCTATTTTTATAGCAAACAGTGCTAAAACTTAGTGGCATCCAAAACGTGTCTGCTATATTAAATTAGTGTCCTACTAGTGCCAAGAAAGTTCCACCACCTCTGCTTTCTACCCTACTGCACATTTTAGCTACTGTGAGACAGGGGATATAGCTCAGCTAGGATCTTTGCTTTGGTCCAAGCGAGTGGCTATGGATTCACAGATGACAGCGGCAGACTGGCAGGTTCCAAACAGATACGGCCACTGCCGTGTTTATTGTGTACACTTATTCTTCAGTGTAACACATGCAAAAACAGGAAAATAAATGTCTAAGGCCATCTGGCCACTAACTAACAACTGAATGCTAACTACAAAATAAACCTATGTAATAAACAAAACAGTATTCTCTTACTGTGTAGGTTTCTCAGCACAGCCAGTCCTGCTATCCTCAGCAGGTTCTCTGTTCTGAATGCCTCCTGATTATTTCAGCTGATCCAGTGGGGAAATCAAAACCCTGGATTGAATGTGGAGAAGGGAGCAACCAGTCACACTGCCATTCCTACTGATTGCTCCAGAAAAAACTGAGCCCAAAATTACAATGAAATAAAAAGGCTTCAGTGACTAACTTATTGCTGAGCCAGATATAATGTTCCCAGCTTTTCCCAGCCCATTTGCATGGGCCAAACCGCTCCACAATCAATACATGGAGACATATGAAATGAACCGAGGGGAAACATTCCAGTTCTCTAGTACTTCTCCCCTCGACATCTCACACTACGCTATTTTTATAGAAAACAGTGCTGAAACTTAGTGGCATCCAAAAAGTGTCTGCTATACTAAATTTGTGTCCTACTGGTGCCATGCAAGTTCCACCATGTCTGCCTTCTTCCCTCCTGCACATCTTAGCTACGCTATTTTTATAGCAAACCATGCTGAAGCTTAGTGACATCCAAAAAGTGTCTGCTATACTAAATTAGTGTCCCACTAGTGCCAAGCAAGTTCCACCACCTCTGCCTTCTACCCTCCTGCACATCTTTGCTACGCTATTTTTTTAGTAAACAGTGCTAAAACTTAGTGGTATCCAAAATGTGTCTGCAATACTAAATTAGTGTCCCTCTGGTGCCAAGCAAGTTCCACTTCCTCTGCCTTCTACCCTCCTGCACATTTTTGCTACGCTATTTTTATAGTAAACAGTGCTATTTTTATAGTAAACAGTGCTGAAACTTAGTGGTATCCAGAAAGTGTCTGCTATACTAAATTAGTGTCCCTCTGGTGCCAAGCAAGTTCCACCACCTCTGACTTCTACCGTCCTGCACAATTTAGCTATGCTATTTTTATAGCAAACAGTGCTGAAACTTCGTGGCATCCAAAAAGTGTCTGCTATACTAAATTAGTGTCCCACTGTTGCCAAGCAAGTTCCACCACCTCTGCATTCTACCCTCCTGCACATTTTAGATACGCTATTTTTATAGCAAAAAGTGCTAAAACTTAGTTGAATCCAAAAAGTGTGTGCTATACTAAATTAGTGTCCCACTGGTGCTAAGCAAGTTCCACCACCTCTGTCTTCTACGCTCCTGCACATTTTAGCTACGCTATTTTTGTAGCAAACAGAGCTGAAACTTAGTGGCATACAAAAAGTGTCTGATATACGAAATTAGTGTCCCACTGGTGATGTGAAGCCCCACAGGTGTTGTGTCGGTGCATTACCTTCAGGGACTCCACTCAGCTGGATCTGGTCACAGGTAGGAGATCTTCTTCTTGTCGTGACGCCACTCTCAGTATTGCGGCCAGTAGGGACCGCCACTGCAGGTTGAGGGTCGCCTGGGGCTGATGGTGTGTGCAGTTAGTTGGAATAGCCTCCTGAGAGTGAGGCAAGCCCCAGGGCCCGGTGTAGATGCGTAGTACTACAAGTCGCAGAATGACTCACACAGGCAGAACTGTCTTTCAAGGGCTTTACTCACATTTGATGGCAGGGTGAGTAGCCCGGGCGTAGCTGAGATGAACCAGGTGGGAACCAGGTATCCTTCAGGCTGACTTTATGAGGGTGACTACCAACTCGCCTTCCTTAGCCCTTGGTGGTTTGGGGTGACCCCGACTTTGAGTCCCTATGGGGGTCACCCAGGGAAGATGCTGCAGCCTCTCTCCCCTTCGTTCGCCGTGTGCTTGTCGCCTGGGCCAGATCACTCCAGCTTCTTGCCTCCTGTGAGCTATGGGCCCTAACTGTGGCTACGTGGCTGCGGCTTTTTGTGGTGTTGTGGCGTGGGCTTTGAGAGCCCCACACCGGCAGGTTTAGCAAAAGAAAGCTGGATCTATCTCCGCTTCGGGATCTGCCGCCCGTTTGGGCCTGGTGCTCTCTAGCAGTCTCCTTACTTCCCACTCCGTTGCTCTCTCTCTAGCTGAAGATGGATTTCGGGTAGCACTCCTAGTTGACCGTTCTCCCCCGTCAGTAGCCACTGCGCGGGCGCTGTTAGACAGCAACAGCCCCACAGGTCTGCTCCTCACTGAGCCCTATGGAGTTCTGCTCTAACTGACTCACTGCCCCTCCTCTCCTGTTCTTGCCTACGCCACCTAGCAACCAGATTCTCTTACCACACCCCTTGAGAGGAGATGGAGGCTTTTGGCCCCCTCCACTATTCCAGTGAAGGTCAAGGCTTTTCCCCCTCCTGGGATCCCCAGGGGTCCTCTCATGGGTACATGTGTGAGAGCTGATTACTATGCGCCTGTGTACCACACCCCTGTCAGCCTTCTGGATTACCTGTATTGTACTGTCCCCAGCATGGGTGCAGTACTCAGTGGTGCCTGACCAGGTCAGGGGCGCCACAGTGCCATGCAAGTTCCACCACCTGTGCCTTCTACCCTCCTACACATTTTTGATACGCTATTTTTAGAGCAAACAGTTCTGAAACTTAGTGGGATTTAAAAAGTGTCTGCTATACTGAATTAGTGTCCCACTGGTGCCATGCAAGTTCTACCAACTCTGCCTTCTACCCTCCTGCACATTTTTGCTATGCTATTTTTATAGCAAACTGTGCTGAAACTTAGTGGCATCGAAAAAGTGTCTGCTATACTAATTTAGTGTCCCACTGGTACAAAGCAAGTTCCAACACCTCTGCCTTCTACGCTCCTGCAAATTTTAGCTACGCTATTTTTATACCAAACAATGCTGAAACATAGTGGCATCCAAAAAGTGTCTGCTATGCTAAATTAGTGTCATACTGGTGCAAGGCAAGTTCCACCACCTCTGTCTTTTACCTTCCTGCATATTTTTGCTACGCTATTTTTATAGCAAACAGTGCTGAAACTTAGTGGCACCCAGAAATTGTCTGCTATAACAAATTAGTGTCCCACTGGTGCCAAGCAAGTTCCACCACCTCTGCTTTCTTCCCTCCTGCCTATTTTAGCTACGCTATTTTTATAGCAAACAGTGCTGAAACTTAGTGACATCAAAAAAGTGCCTGTTATACTAAATTAGTGTCCCACTGGTGCCAAGCAAGTTCCACCACCTCTGCTCTCTACCCTCCTGCACATTTTAGGTATGCTATTTTTAAAGCAAACAGTGCTGATACTTCGTAACATCCAAAAAGTGTCTGCTATACTAAATTAGTGTCCCACTGGTACAAAGCAAGTTCCACCACCTCTGCCTTCTTCCTACCTGCACATTGTAGCTATGCTATTTTTATATCAAACAGTGCTGAAAGTTAGTGGCATCTTAAAAGTGACTGCTATACTAAATTAGTGTCCCACTGGTGCCAAGCAAGTTCCACTACCTCTGCCTTCTACCTTCCTGCATGTTTTTGCTAAGCTATTTTTATAGCAAACAGTGCTAAAACTTAATGGCATCGAAAAAGTGTCTGCTATACTAAATTAGTTGACTACTAGTGCCAAGCAAGTTCCACCACCTCTGCATTCTACCCTCCTGCACATTTTAGGGTACTTTCACACTTGCGTTATTTTCCTTCCGTTACAATCCGCCCTTTTGGGAAACAGCGGAATCCGTTAACGGATTCCGCTGTTTCCCATAGACTTGTATGGTTGACGGATTGTACCAAAAGGAGCTGCGTTGCTTCCGCTGGGCGACGCTCCGTTGCTTCCGCCCAGCGGGAGGAACGCAGCATGTAACGTTATTTTGAGCAGCGGAATCCTCTGGATTTCACTGCGCATGCTCTTTTTTTTTTTTTTTTTTTTTTTTTTTTTTTAAATCAAACTTTATTTTGGCTCGCGGTGGCTGAATGACCGGCCACCAGCATGCCCGGCCGCCGGCAAGTCACAGCGCTCAGCTGAGCGCCCGCCCGCCGGCATGCCCAGGCGCCGGCAAGTGACAGCGATCAGCTGATCACCCGGCGGCCGGCTGCAGGGAGCGATCAGCTGATCACCCGGCGGCCGGGAGCGATCAGCTGATCACCCGGCAGCCGGCTGCAGGGAGCGATCAGCTGATCACCCGGCAGCCGGGAGCGATCAGCTGATCACCCGGCAGCCGGGAGCGATCAGCTGATCACCCGGCGGGCGGGAGCGATCAGCTGATCACCCGGCGGCCGGCTACTGGGAGCAATCAGCTGATCACCCAGCGGCCGGCTGCAGGGAACGATCAGCTGATCGTTCACTATAGTCTGCCGCTGGTAAAACCGGGAAAAAAAAAAAAAAAAATCAAAACGAATTGCGTTGTTTTGCAGCATCCGTTGCATCCGTTGTGTCACTATATGCAACACATCCGTTGCATCCGTTACACAACGCAATGCAACGGATACCGTTCAACGCAAGTGTGAAAGTAGCCTAAGGTACGCTATTTTTAAAGCCAACAGTTCTGAAACTTAGTGGCATCCAGAAAGTATCTGCTATACTAAATTAGTGTCCTACTGGTGCCAAATAAGTTCCACCTCTTCTGCTTTCTTCTCTCCTGCATATTTTAGCTACGATATTTTTATAACAAACATGCTGAAACGTTGTGGCATACAAAAAGTGTCTGCTATACTAAATTAGTGTCCCACTGGTGCCATGCAAGTTCCACCACCTCTGCCTTCTACCCTCCTGCACATTTTATCTACGCTATTTTTGTAGCAAACAGTGCTGAAACTTAGTGGCATACAAAAAGTGTCTAATATACTAAATTAGTGTCCCACTGGTGTCAAGAAGGTTCCACCACCTTCTTCCCTCCTGCACATTTTAGCTATGCTATTTTTTATATTAAACAATGCTGAAACTTTGTGGCATCCAAAAAGTGTCTGCTATACTAAATTAGTGTCCAACTGGTGCCAAGGAAGTTTCCCCCCCTCTGCTTTCTTCTCTCCTGCACATTTTAGCTACGATATTTTTATAACAAACATGCTGAAACGTTGTGGCATACAAAAAGTGTCTGCTATACTAAATTAGTGTCCCACTGGTGCCATGCAAGTTCCACCACCTCTGCCTTCTTCCCTCCTGCACATTTTATCTACGCTTTTTTTTGTAGCAAACAGTGCTAAAAGTTAGTGGCGTCCAAAAAGTGTCTGTTATACTAAATTAGTGTCCAACTGGTGCCAAGTAAGTTCCTCCACCTCTGCTTTCTTCTCTCCTGCACATTTTAGCTACGATTTTTTTTATAACAAACATGCTGAAACTTTGTGGCATCTAAAAAGTGTCTGCTATGCTAAATTAGTGTCCCACTGGTGCAAGGCAAGTTCCACCACCTCTGCCTTCTACCTTCCTGCTTATTTTTGCTACGCTATTTTTATAGCAAACAGTGCTGAAAATTCGTGGTATCCAAATAGTGTCTGCTATACTAAATTAGTGTACTACTGGTGCCAAGCAAGTTCCTCCACCTCTGCTTTCTTCTCTTCTGCCCATTTTAGCTACGCTATTTTTATAACAAACATGCTGAAACCTTGTGGCATACAAAAAGTGTCTGCTATACTAAATTAGTGTCCCACAGGTGCCAAAAAGTTTCCACCACCTCTGCCTTCTTCCCTCCTGCACATTTTAGCTATGCTATTTTTATATCAAACAGTGCTGAAACTTAATGGCATCCAAAAAGTGACTGCTATACTAAATTAGTGTCCCACTGGTGCCAAGCAAGTTCCACCACATCTGCCTTCTACCCTCCAACACATTTTTGCTACGCTATTTTTATAGCAAACATTTCTATAACTTAGTGGCATTTTAAAGTGTCTGCTATACTGAATTAGTGTCCCACTGGTTCCATGCAAGTTCTACCAACTCAACCAATATGTGCGGCTATACTATCATTCCCTGATATTCACGAAACTGTTGTCCTATGTCTATCTCTTGAATTATATTATGATAATGATTAAGAAATTATGGATTCCTGTACAATTATTGTAGGTTAAATTAAGTTCTACCAACTCTGCCTTCTACCCTCCTGCACCTTTTTGCTATGCTATTTTTATAGCAAACTGTGCTGAAACTTAGTGGCATCGAAAAAGTGTCTGATATATTAAATTAGTGTCCAACTAGTACAAAGCAAGTTCCCCCACCTGTGCCTTCTACGCTCCTGCATATTTTAGCTACGCTATTCTTATAGCAAACAATGCTGAAACTTAGTGGCATCCAAAAAGTGTCTGCTATGCTAAATTAGTGTCACACTGGTGCAAGGCAAGTTCCACCACCTCTGCCTTCTACCTTCCTGCATATTTTTGCTACGCTATTTTTATAGCAAACTGTGCTGAAGCTTAGTGGCATCCAGAAAGTGTCTGCTATACTAAATTAGTGTCCTACTGGTGCCAAGTAAGTTCCACCTCCTCTGCTTTCTACCCTCCTGCACATTTTAGCTACGCTATTTTTAAAGAAAACAGTGCTGAAACTTAGTAACATCCAAAAAGTGTCTGCTATACTAAACTAGTGTCCTACTGGTGCCAAGTAAGTTCCACCTCCTCTGCTTTCTACCCTCCTGCACATCTTAGCTACGCTATTTTTATAGAAAACAGTGCTGAAACTTAGTGACATCCAAAATATGCCT
This sequence comes from Anomaloglossus baeobatrachus, assembly GCF_048569485.1. NCBI lineage: Eukaryota > Metazoa > Chordata > Amphibia > Anura > Aromobatidae > Anomaloglossus > Anomaloglossus baeobatrachus. The sequence continues at coordinate 134,096,903 of NC_134362.1, read as the reverse complement.
GCAATACTAAATTAGTGTCCAACTGGTGCCAAGCAAGTTCCTTCCCCTCTGCTTTCTTCTCTCCTGCACATTTTAGCTACGATATTTTTATAACAAACATGCTGAACTGTTGTGGCATACAAAAATTGTCTGCTATACTAAATTAGTGTCCCACTGGTGCCATGCAAGTTCCACCACCTCTGCCTTTTACCCTCCTGCACATTTTATCTACGCTATTTTTGTAGCAAAAGTGCTGAAACTTAGTGGCATACAAAAAGTGTCCACTATACTATATTAGTGTCCCACTGGTGCCAAGAAGGTTCCACCACCTCTGCCTTCTTCCCTCCTGCACATTTTACCTATGCTATTTTTATAGAAAACAGTGCTGAATCTTAGTTGCATCCAAAACGTGTCTGCTATACTAAATTAGTGTCCTACTGGTGCCAAGAAAGTTCCACCACCTCTGCCTTCTTCCCTCCTGCACATTTTAGCTACGCTATTTTTATAGCAAACAGTGCTGAAACTTAGTGGCATCCAGAAAGTGTCTGCTATACTAAATTAGTGTCCTACTGGTGCCAAGCAAGTTCCACCACCTCTGCCTTCTACCCTTCTACACATTTTTGTTAGGCTATTTTTATAGCAAACAGTTCTGAAGTTTAGTGGCATCAAAAAAGTGTCTGCTATACTAAATTAGTGTCCCACTGGTGCCAAGCAAGTTCCACCACCTCTGCTTTCTACCCTCCTGCACATTTTAGCTACCCTATTTTTATAGCAAACAATGCTGAAACTTAGTGGCATCCAAAAAGTGTCTGCTATGCTAAATTAGTGTCCCATGCAAGTTCCACCACCTCTGCTTCCAACCCTCCTGCACATTTTTGCTATGCTATTTTTATAGCAAACAATGCTGAAACTTAGTGGCATCCAAAAAGTGTCTGCTATGCTAAACTAGTGTCACACTGGTGCAAGGCAAGTTCCACCACCTCTGCATTCTACCCTCCTGCACATTTTAGCTACGCTATTTTTGTAGCCAACAGTGCTGAAACTTAGTGGCATCCAAAACGTGTCTGCTATATTAAATTAGTGTCCTACTGGTGCCAAGAAAGTTCCACCTCCTCTGCCGCCTTCTTTTCTGCACTTTTTAGCTACGCTATTTTTATAGCAAACAGTGCTGAAACTTAGTGGCATCCAAAACGTGTTTGCTATACTAAATTTGTGTCCCACTGGTGCCAAGCAAGTTCCACCACCTCTGCTTTCTACCCTCCTGCACATTTTAGCTACGCTATTTTTATAGCAAACAGTTCTGAAACTTAGTGGCAATTAAAAAGTGTCTGCTATACTAAATTAGTGTCCCACTGGTGCAATGGAAGTTCCACCACCTCTGCCTTCAACCCTCCTGCACATTTTTGCTATGCTATTTTTATAGCAAACAGTGCTGAATCTTAGTGGCATCGAAAAAGTGTCTGCTATACTAAATTAGCTTCCTACTAGTGCCAAGCAAGTTCCACCACCTCTGCATTCTACCCTCCTGCACATTTTAGCTACGCTATTTTTATAGCAAACAGTTCTGAAACTTAGTGGCATCCAAAAAGTGTCTGCTATACTAAATTAGTGTCCTACTAGTGCCAAGAAAGTTCCACCACCTCTGCTTTCTACCCTACTGCACATTTTAGCTACTGTGAGACAGGGGATATAGCTCAGCTAGGATCTTTGCTTTGGTCCAAGCGAGTGGCTATGGATTCACAGATGACAGCGGCAGACTGGCAGGTTCCAAACAGATACGGCCACTGCCGTGTTTATTGTGTACACTTATTCTTCAGTGTAACACATGCAAAAACAGGAAAATAAATGTCTAAGGCCATCTGGCCACTAACTAACAACTGAATGCTAACTACAAAATAAACCTATGTAATAAACAAAACAGTATTCTCTTACTGTGTAGGTTTCTCAGCACAGCCAGTCCTGCTATCCTCAGCAGGTTCTCTGTTCTGAATGCCTCCTGATTATTTCAGCTGATCCAGTGGGGAAATCAAAACCCTGGATTGAATGTGGAGAAGGGAGCAACCAGTCACACTGCCATTCCTACTGATTGCTCCAGAAAAAACTGAGCCCAAAATTACAATGAAATAAAAAGGCTTCAGTGACTAACTTATTGCTGAGCCAGATATAATGTTCCCAGCTTTTCCCAGCCCATTTGCATGGGCCAAACCGCTCCACAATCAATACATGGAGACATATGAAATGAACCGAGGGGAAACATTCCAGTTCTCTAGTACTTCTCCCCTCGACATCTCACACTACGCTATTTTTATAGAAAACAGTGCTGAAACTTAGTGGCATCCAAAAAGTGTCTGCTATACTAAATTAGTGTCCTACTGGTGCCAAGATATTTCCACCACCTCTGCTTTCTACCCTACTGCACATTTTATCTATGCTATTTTTGTAGCAAACAGTGCTGAAACTTAGTGGCATCCAAAAAATGTCTGCTATACTAAATTAGTGTCCCACTGGTGCCAAGCAAGTTCCACCACCTCTGCCTTCTACCCTCCTGCACATTTTAGCTACGCTATTTTTATAGCAAACCGTGGTGAAACTTAGTGGCATTGAAAAAGTGTCTGCTATACTAAATTAGTGTCCCACTGGTACAAAGCAAGTTCCACCACCTGTGCCTTCTACGCTCCTGCATATTTTAGCTACGCTATTTTTATAGCAAACCATGCTGAAACTTAGTGGCATCGAAAAAGTGTCTGCTATACTAAATTTGTGTCCTACTGGTGCCATGCAAGTTCCACCATGTCTGCCTTCTTCCCTCCTGCACATCTTAGCTACGCTATTTTTATAGCAAACCATGCTGAAGCTTAGTGACATCCAAAAAGTGTCTGCTATACTAAATTAGTGTCCCACTAGTGCCAAGCAAGTTCCACCACCTCTGCTTTCTACCCTCCTGCACATTTTAGCTAGGTTATTTTTATAGCAAACAGTGTTGAAACTTTGTGGCATCCAAAAAGTGTCTGTTATACTAAATTAGTGTCCCACTGGTGCCAAGCAAGTTCCACCACCTCTGCCTTCTACCCTCCTGCACATCTTTGCTACGCTATTTTTTTAGTAAACAGTGCTAAAACTTAGTGGTATCCAAAATGTGTCTGCAATACTAAATTAGTGTCCCTCTGGTGCCAAGCAAGTTCCACTTCCTCTGCCTTCTACCCTCCTGCACATTTTTGCTACGCTATTTTTATAGTAAACAGTGCTATTTTTATAGTAAACAGTGCTAAACTTAGTGGTATCCAGAAAGTGTCTGCTATACTAAATTAGTGTCCCTCTGGTGCCAAGCAAGTTCCACCACCTCTGACTTCTACCGTCCTGCACAATTTAGCTATGCTATTTTTATAGCAAACAGTGCTGAAACTTCGTGGCATCCAAAAAGTGTCTGCTATACTAAATTAGTGTCCCACTGTTGCCAAGCAAGTTCCACCACCTCTGCATTCTACCCTCCTGCACATTTTAGATACGCTATTTTTATAGCAAAAAGTGCTAAAACTTAGTTGAATCCAAAAAGTGTCTGCTATACTAAATTAGTGTCCCACTGGTGCTAAGCAAGTTCCACCACCTCTGTCTTCTACGCTCCTGCACATTTTAGCTACGCTATTTTTATAGCAAACAATACTAAAACTTAGTGGCATCTAAAAAGTGTGTGCTATATTAAATTAGTGTCCCACTGGTGCCAAGCAAGTTCCACCACCTCTGCCTTCTACCCTCCTGCACATTTTTGCTACGCTATTTTTATAGCAAACAGTGCTGAAACTTAGTGGCATCCAAAAAGTGTCTGCTATACTAAATTAGTGTCTCACTGTTGCCAAGCAAGTTCCACCACCTCTGCATTCTTCCCTCCTGCACATTTTAGCTACACTATTTTTATAGCAAACAGTGCTAAAACTTAGTGGCATCCAAAAAGTGTCTGCTATACTAAATTAGTGTCCCACTGGTGCCAAGCAAGTTCCACCACCTCTGCCTTCTACGCTCCTGCACATTTTAGCTGCGCTAATTTTTTTGCAAACAAAGCTAAAACTTAGTGTCATCAAAAAAGTGTCTGCTTTATTAAATTAGTGTCCCATTGGTGCCAAGCAAGTTCCACCACCTCTGCCTTCTACCCTCCTGCACATTTTTGCTACGCTATTTTTATAGTAAACAGTGCTGAAACTTAGTGGCATCCAAAAAGTGTCTACTATACTAAATTAGTGTCCCACTAGTGCCAATCAAATTCCACCACCTCTGCTTTCTACCCTCCTGCACATTTTAGCTACGCTATTTTTATAGCAAACAGTTCTGAAACTTAGTGGCATTTAAAAAGTGTCTGCTATACTAAATTAGTGTCCCACTGGTGCCAATCAAGTTCCACCACCTCTGCTTTCTACCCTCCAGCACATTTTAGCTATGCTATTTTTAAGGCCCGCTTCACACGTGCGTTAAAAACATGTGCGTTTTTTGTTGTCTGTTTTTCTTGTCCGTGTTATGTTTTTTCATCCCTTTTTTTGTTTACGTGTGATATCCTTGAGCATCCGTGAGTCCGTATTTTCCTTCCGTTTGTCCGTTTTTTACGTCCGTGTGTGATCCGTGTCACTAGCGTTTCCAATCCGTTTTTAGATTCCATTTTGCTGTGGTTAGTCAACACATTAATTTGTTAATGTGTTACTGCTGGCAGTAATTGACATTTCACTAATTTATGTATAATTGAATTCTGTGCGTGGTTTTGTTTTTTTTTGCCATAGTGGTGTGTGGTTTTTAGTTTATAATGTCCATATCAAATGAGACTCTGCTTTTTCTTGCATGGATAGTTTGTAGACGATTTGGTGTAAGGCGATTTATGATTCCTTCTGCAGAAATTTCTCAAAGAAGACTGTGGGTGCATCCAATTGTTCAAATGCGTCCAACTCATGGACATTTCTATTGTCTATATGGTGAATTAAGGCGTTATCCTGCAAAATTTCAGGCATATTGCCGTTTAACAGTTGATATGTTTGATACAATCTTGGACACTCTCAGGCCTCATCTCCAACTCCAGGACACAAGCATGCGCCAATGTATCTCACTTGAAGAAAGATTGCTTGTTACATTAAGGTGGGTTTTTTTTAAATTTATTTTTTAATTTTTTTTTTTTTTTTTAACTTTAAAAATTTAAAATATATATCATTATACTAAAATAACCATCTTTAACTTAATATTTTTGTTTCTATTGTTTGGATTAACATTCTACATTGTTTTAAAAAAAAAAATAATAACGGTCTTTTTTTTTTTCTTTTTGGTATCCACTTACACATTCTTTAGTTTTCTGGCTACAGGCATGTCATATGGAGCTCTACATTTTAACTTCCTCCTTGGTACGTCAACCATCTGTGGAATAGTTCGTCTGACCTGTGATGCCTTATGGTTACATTTTAGAATTCAAGTTATGCCACAACCAACTTGCGAAAAATGGCTGCAAGTAGCCCATGGATTTCATGAAGTCACTAAATTTCCACACTGTATTGGGGCATTAGATGGAAAACACATTAGGGTTTGGAAGCCACCACATTCAGGGTCAAGATATTTTAATTTTCACAAATATTTTTCTGTTGTCATATTAGCATTAGTTGACACTAATTATAAATTTATTTATGTTGATAAAGGTGCGTATGGAAGTGCTTCCGATGCACGGATTTTTCGCTCCACTAGATTGGCCAGACGTATGGTTTCCATGGACTTAAATTTACCTTCTGCATCACCACTGCCTGGTACTTCTGTACCAACAGTACCTTTTGTGATGGTTGCAGATGAGGGTTTTGCCTTATCAACACATGTAATGAGACCTTTTCCAAGGCGTGGAATTGATGATTCAAATAACCAATTCAATAGTCATTTAAAAAGAGCCCGTAGTTATGTTGAATGTTCTTTTGGGATTTTAGCCTCAAAATGGCGCATATATCAAACTACCATACAGCTAAACCCAACGAATGTGAAATCAGTAATCAAAGCTAAATTAGTTTTACATAATTTTTGTAGAATTCATGAGGAAAATGTTCTGTTAGACCCTTTGACCTCCCATTATGTAGATAATGTTTCAAATATTCAAATTGAAAATCCACAACCATGTTTGTCTGCTTTGCAAATCAGAAATAACTATATGCGTTATTTTGTTGATCATTAATTTTTGATTTGGAATTTTGGTTACAAAAACCCATATGTGTTTAAAAATTTAAAAATATGATCAAAATAGTTTTTTTTTTTAAAGGTATGTTTTTAATACATTTTGCTGTTTAATTAAAAAAAAAAACAAAAACAGTTTTTTTATTTAATTTAAAAAAATAAAAAAATCTTTAATTTATTATGCATAATATATATTGTATTTGGAATCATCAATTTTCCTGGATTTAATATAAATTAAAAAAAATAAAAATTTCATAATTCAAAAACATATTTTGATACATGACCAGAAATTTTGAATTCTTAGTTTACAGAGAGAGGTAGTGGAACGGGGCTTTAAAAAACGCGCCAAAGATCCCAGATGTAATCTTGAATTAATGTATTTTTATTTTGGCATAGGTCTACGCGTTTCAGGAGGCTCAGCTCCCTTCCTCAGGACCAGCAAGCACAAGATACATCAAATCTGCAGACGCACATGTGTACAAACCATATATACCCAGTAAAACATCAAAGAACCGCCCTCAAAAAGAAAAAAATCGGCGGGAAAACACTTCCATAGCTGCATAGTATGACGTAATACAATGAAAAACCAAAGAATTTAAACTGTGTCCATTGAAACAGTATCTATGCCATTAAAATTAAATGAACATCGCAATCAATACAAATTAAAAATAAAATTCATAAAACAAATAATAGTGTCATTACTGAATAAAAATAAACATACATATATATGTGTCTCTGTATCAAAGATTGTCTAAGAAGCCATAACTGCGGTAGAAAGGTATAGAACCCACACCACCTATGGACATCAGCCTTCATGAAGGACATGAGATGAAAAGCGATCAGTCCACACAACCAATACGATGTGCGGTGAGATTCGTGAAGAAGTAAGAAGAAAGTGGAAAAATCCACAGAAAGAAAGAAAAATTACATAAAACCATTAGAGAGTGATGTGGAAAAAATCATTATTTAACAAGTCTTGGTGCATCTGTCCAATTGGAGAAAAAAAGGGTATAAAAAATTCTGGACAAAAAAGTACAGGCAAAATATTCCCAAAAAACAATGTATACTTCAATAATTATAAGAATATATATATATACACATATAAAAAACTAAGTGTATGGGCGCATAAAAACAAGAATGCGCGATCCATAGCAACGAAAACCATGCATATATACATATGTATAAATATGCAAGAAAATAAAAATCATAGTGAAGGAGTGTAAACCTTGTCTACCCATACAAAATACAGGCGACAAGGAAAATAAGGATCCAAATGACCCAAAAGCGAGCCATGTGACAATTCAGCTACTAGTGTGAAACAAACAAGAATTGTGCTATAAGGAAGGGGTAGTGAAAGTGATTCCATTATACAAGAAGCGAGTAAGTGAAAGAGGAAACAAGGGGTGACTGGAGTTCAAGAGCGTGGGAAAAAAGCAAAGTGCGCACGCGTAGGATAAAAGGCAATAAGCCGGTGCAATACATAAGCTGAAAGACTGGGGACGGGGTGAACAAAGTTCAAAGCGTGGGAAAAAGAGGAGAGAGGGATTAATAATAGAACGGAACCATGTGTAAGAGTTGAAAAGAGAATATTGAGAGTGGAAATCCACATATATATCTATATATGAAGGGAATGAATAGCAACCCGTCTAACTCAAAGATACTATACAATGGAAACCAGTATTTCACAGACAATCATTATTCATCTAGCAACGTATATATCAAATAGACACATATCAGCCTATGAATAATTACAATAGGCACATATACAAATTAGCAATTAATAGAAAAATTAAATAGGATAAAAACTAAACCTAAGGCACAAACATATGTGTCAATATTCCATAATAAAAAAAGAACTAATAAGAGGTAACCTCATAAGCAATGAGCTAAAACAATATATATATACTCAAGTACATAGCATAGGCAATGATAAAATGATTATATCAATAAATATTAAATGAAAATATATAAAAAAATGATGAAAATGTATAAAACATAAATAAAATCCACTTTCCCATAAAAGCTATGATAAAAATTACAAGGGGATAATGGAACCTAAAAAATCTACTCATGAAATATATCCGTAATCTCGTTAAGACCTCGTGGCTTTAGGGTATCAAGTTTGTATATCCAAAAGGTTTCTTTTCTATTGAGAACCTCCATGCGATTAGGGACATATGGAGGAATTTGTTCTATTGGAGTCACTCTAAGCATGGTTTTTTTCTTATGGTGTAGAGTAACATGTCTGGATAAACCATGCAACATAAAACCAATCTTAATATTGTGTCTATGTGAGTTAATACGATTGTGAAGCGCCTGTATCGTCCTGCCAACATATCTTTTGTCACATTCACACTCAATAAGATAGATGACGTAATCTGACTGGCAGGTAAGATGACTTTTGATGGTGAACTCCACCCCTCCTGGGTTAAGGCCAAAATTTAATCTATTGTGTTGTATGGCATTGCAACATAAGCACTTCTTGACACCACATCTATATACCCCTATGGGTTTGTTGGAGACAGGGGTAGATGATTCCTCCTTTAGTCTGCTGGGGGCTAGTATGTTTTTTAATGTGGAGGCTCTACGGTAAATAATCCCCGGAGTAATCGGCAATACTCCTCTCAGGAAAGGATCGTTCCGGAGAATATTCCAATGCCTTCGGATGATGTTTTTAATATGATCACCATCTCTGCTATAAGTGGTTAGGAAATGGGAGGAGAAATTATTCAAAGGAGTGGAATCATCTCTGGTCACAGGAGCACCATTATGTGTAATGAGATCTGTCTGACTAAGGTTCCTGTTCATCTGGTAAGCCTTTTTGATTAGCGCCGGGGGGTATTTCTTATATAAAAACCTCTCTTTAAGGACCATAGCCTGTTCCTTGTAGTCTTTATCAAGGGTACAATTCCTCCTGACTCTCTGGAACTGATTCCTGGGAATATTCGTAAGCCATTTATTGTAGTGGTTACTAGTAAAATCGATGTAACCATTACTATCGACCTTCTTAAAGAAGGTTTTAGTTTAAATGGTCCCTTCATTATGTGCGATAGTGAGGTCCAGGAAATCGATGGATCCTTTCTCTATGGTGGGTGCAAATTTTAAACCCCACTCATTGTCTACTATGCATCTTAGGAAGTCATGCAGATTATTTTCTGAATCATCCCATATAAAGAACAGGTCATCGATGTATCTTTTATACACGATAACATGTCTAAAGAGATTAGAAGAATAGATGTGTAATAATTCAAATAGACCCATGAACAAGTTAGCGAAAGTAGGTGCTGCCCTCGAGCCCATCGCTGTGCCACAGCGTTGGTGGTACAGTAAATCCTGGAATGTAAAGAAGTTATTCATCAGAATAAACCTCATACCCTCCAGCAGAAAATTTTTTTGTGGAATAGGTAACCGTTCATCGACCTCCAGGAACTGCCTAAAGCACTCCAAACCCAATTCATGTGAGATGTTGGTGTAAAGAGCGGCAATGTCCAGTGTGACAAAACAGTAAGTGTCCATCCATTTCACGTCTCTAATAATATTTATCAATTGGGTGGAATCTCTCAGGTAACTCCTGAGATTGATAACATGTGGTCTCATGATCTGATCTATGTATGCAGCCAGATTCTCAGTCAGGGACCCGATCCCTGATATAATGGGTCTGCCTGGGGGATTGTGGAGGCATTTGTGTATTTTGGGTAAGTGGTAGTAAAATGCTACCCTCAGGATCTTTACTTCTAGGAATTTGTTCTCGTATTTATTCAAGACCCCTAAATCAGTGGCCCTCTGTATTAAAGCATGATAATCTAGGACAGCCTGGTTGTATGTAGCAGTGTCAGTTACCTCATAATGTAAAGGGTTAGACAGATTTCTTAAAGCTTCTTGAATGTACGCACTTCTGTCCTGTATTACAATTCCTCCACCCTTGTCAGCACTTTTTATGATCAGAGATGGATTGTTCTTTAGTTTACTTAGAGCGCATCTCTCTTCTCTAGTAAGGTTAATCTTTGGGGGAGATCTCTTAGTTTGTAGATTCTTAAAATCTTCTAGAACCAGATCATTAAATGTTTTAATGTGGTGTCCTTTACTTTGGAGAGGATAGAAACTTGATTTGAGCCTGAGATCAGTGTGCTGGAAATTATCCTGTACAGTGTTCTCATTATGGGGGTTGTATTTATTAATTTGGAAGTGTCGGGTTAACGTAAGTTTCCGGACAAACCTTTGGAAATCAAGATATAATTCAAAATCATTAGCGGACGTCGTAGGACAAAATGACAACCCTTTTCTGAGTACACTGATTTCCATATTAGACAAGGTATAACTAGAGAGATTAAAAATACCCATCATGTTATCTTTTACTGCATGCTTTTCCTTTCTTTTTTGTTGGATCCTGGAACCAGCCCTGGTTCCTCTATAGGATTTTTTCTTTTTTCCCCCCTTGGAGTAAGGAAACAAGTAATGCTGGGCTGTGTGCCCCTGGCCCTGGGTAAAAAAGGTACACAGGAGTCATTCTTAGAGGTATTATCTACTATAATAGTGGCCTCCCTAGGACAATCAGACATAATTTCTACTGGAACCGTGGAGGTGGAGCTTTTAGCAGATTCATGTATAAAAGGTAAAGGAATATAATCTTCATGTGTCGATAAATCTAACAGGTCAATAAAAGCTTTATCTGGTGTTGCATCCCCTGAAAGAGGGGAATCCAATGCCACAGGCTCAGAAATGAATTCTCTATTCTTCCGAATTCTCTCTATTTGGACCCTGAGTGACTCTAATTGTTTCCTGGTATCCTCAAAATCCCTGGGTTTAGTAACAGACTTGGGGGGATCAAAAGCCACAATAGTAGGAGGAGAAACAGCCGCAATATCCTCAATAACAGCCTCTCTGTCAGGTACTAAAAACACCTCACCAGGAGTCATGATGGTAGGCAGGTTTTGGGAAGGGGGTTTATGGACTATATCAGAAGGCGAGGGTTTTTTTAGAACGTCTTTAAAAGATTCAGTGGTATCCCTTTTAGAAGAGGAATCTGATCTTTTTTTGTGAAATCTGCTGTTCACAAAATTCCTGGAGTTATTGGTGGAGCTGGGTCTCCGACTGAGAAATCTTTTAGGCCCCTCTGGGTGATCAGGACACTGCGTGCTATCGGGAATCATATCTAGTCTGTCCCGTTGAAGTTTTTTAGACTTCCTGAAAATAGAATCCTGCTCTTTCTGGGTCAATTTGGTATTGATATCAGAGTTAAGTATTTTATACTCCGGGTGCAAGTCATATTTAGTCAGTTCTATATAAAGTTCATTAATATGAGCCGTAGCCTCACTTGCAATATTGTTCCTTTTCTTATATAGGCACTGTAACATGTCCTGCATACAATTCCATAAATTGTCATTCCATTCTGATGTAAAAACAAGATCCAAAGGAAACGGAGAGTCCTGTTTGATTCTCAAGCCTCTCGGGCACAGTTTTTCCTCCATATAAATCGTAAGAAAACGGGCATCAAGCCGAAAACGTAATTCCTCCTTTAGTAGATCTTCTAATCGTAAAAACAAACTTTTCATAGTCACAGTGTCCTCATCCGAATAGACATTAGGTAGATTAAGGTCCAAATCAGAATAATGAACATTGGGTGCACCTACTGTTTGTAGAATACGTTTTTCTCTATTAGATAACCGATTGTTGAAATATTCCATTTTTGGAACTTGAAAGGACCCTCTGCCGCTGTACCACAGGAAAAAGTGAACCGGTAATCCAGATTCAACAATAAATCACAAAGGCAAAGGAACCTGTGGAAAAGAAAGCGCATAGGGTCTTACCCTGACAAACAGGGGGTAAAGAAGAGTAATCCTACTCACCAATCAGGGTTGTGACAGGCACAACTCCTGTAGCAGCATGTGTGTGGATCACGGCAGCAGTACCCCAAGCGGCAGATAACAGAGAGAGGTAGTGAAACGGGGCTTTAAAAACCGCGCCAAAGATCCCAGATGTAATCTTGAATTAATGTATTTTTATTTTGGCATAGGTCTACGCGTTTCAGGAGGCTCAGCTCCCTTCCTCAGGACCAGCAAGCACAAGATACATCAAATCTGCAGACGCACATGTGTACAAACCATATATACCCAGTAAAACATCAAAGAACCACCCTCAAAAAGAAAAAAATCGGCGGGAAAACACTTCCATAGCTGCATAGTATGACGTAATACAATGAAAAACCAAAGAATTTAAACTGTGTCCATTGAAACAGTATCTATGCCATTAAAATTAAATGAACATCGCAATCAATACAAATTAAAAATAAAATTCATAAAACAAATAGTGTCATTACTGAATAAAAATAAACATACATATATATGTGTCTCTGTATCAAAGATTGTCTAAGAAGCCATAACCGCGGTAGAAAGGTATAGAACTCACACCACCTATGGACATCAGCCTTCATGAAGGACATGAGATGAAAAGCGATCAGTCCACACAACCAATACGATGTGTGGTGAGATTCGTGAAGAAGTAAGAAGAAAGTGGAAAAATCCACAGAAAGAAAGAAAAATTACATAAAACCATTAGAGAGTGATGTGGAAAAAATCATTATTTAACAAGTCTTGGTGCATCTGTCCAATTGGAGAAAAAAAGGGTATAAAAAATTCTGGACAAAAAAGTACAGGCAAAATATTCCCAAAAAACAATGTATACTTCAATAATTATAAGAATATATATATACACATATAAAAAACTAAGTGTATGGGCGCATAAAAACAAGAATGCGCGATCCATAGCAACGAAAACCATGCATATATACATATGTATAAATATGCAAGAAAATAAAAATCATAGTGAAGGAGTGTAAACCTTGTCTACCCATACAAAATACAGGCGACAAGGAAAATAAGGATCCAAATGACCCAAAAGCGAGCCATATGACAATTCAGCTACTAGTGTGAAACAAACAAGAATTGTGCTATAAGGAAGGGGTAGTGAAAGTGATTCCATTATACAAGAATCGAGTAAGTGAAAGAGGAAACAAGGGGTGACTGGAGTTCAAGAGCGTGGGAAAAAAGCAAAGTGCGCACGCGTAGGATAAAAGGCAATAAGCCGGTGCAATACATAAGCTGAAAGACTGGGGACGGGGTGAACAAAGTTCAAAGCGTGGGAAAAAGAGGAGAGAGGGATTAATAATAGAACGGAACCATGTGTAAGAGTTGAAAAGAGAATATTGAGAGTGGAAATCCACATATATATCTATATATGAAGGGAATGAATATCAACCCGTCTAACTCAAAGATACTATACAATGGAAACCAGTATTTCACAGACAATCATTATTCATCTAGCAACGTATATATCAAATAGACACATATCAGCCTATGAATAATTACAATAGGCACATATACAAATTAGCAATTAATAGAAAAATTAAATAGGATAAAAATTAAACCTAAGGCGCAAACATATGTGTCAATATTCCATAATAAAAAAGAACTAATAAGAGGTAACCTCATAAGCAATGAGCTAAAACAATATATATATACTCAAGTACATAGCATAGGCAATGATAAAATGATTATATTAATAAATATTAAATGAAAATATATAAAAAAAATGATGAAAATGTATAAAACATAAATAAAATCCACTTTCCCATAAAAGCTATGATAAAAATTACAAGGGGATAATGGAACCTAAAAAATCTACTCATGAAATATATCCGTAATCTTGTTAAGACCTCGTGGCTTTAGGGTATCAAGTTTTTATATCCAAAAGGTTTCTTTTCTGTTGAGAACCTCCATGCGATTAGGGACATATGGAGGAATTTGTTCTATTGGAGTCACTCTAAGCATGGTTTTTTTCTTATGGTGTAGAGTAACATGTCTGGATAAACCATGCAACATAAAACCAATCTTAATATTGTGTCTATGTGAGTTAATACGATTGTGAAGCACCTGTATCGTCCTGCCAACATATCTTTTGTCACATTCACACTCAATAAGATAGATGACGTAATCTGACTGGCAGGTAAGATGACTTTTGATGGTGAACTCCACCCCTCCTGGGTTAAGGCCAAAATTTAATCTATTGTGTTGAATGGCATTGCAACATAAGCACTTCTTGACACCACATTCCCACGCTTTGAACTTTGTTCACCCCGTCCCCAGTCTTTCAGCTTATGTATTGCACCGGCTTATTGCCTTTTATCCTACGCGTGCGCACTTTGCTTTTTTCCCACGCTCTTGAACTCCAGTCACCCCTTGTTTCCTCTTTCACTTACTCGCTTCTTGTATAATGGAATCACTTTCACTACCCCTCCCTTATAGCACAATTCTTGTTTGTTTCACACTAGTAGCTGAATTGTCATATGGCTCGCTTTTGGGTCATTTGGATCCTTATTTTCCTTGTCGCCTGTATTTTGTATGGGTAGACAAGGTTTACACTCCTTCACTATGATTTTTATTTTCTTGCATATTTATACATATGTATATATGCATGGTTTTCGTTGCTATGGATCGCGCATTCTTGTTTTTATGCGCCCATACACTTAGTTTTTTATATGTGTATATATATATTCTTATAATTATTGAAGTATACATTGTTTTTTGGGAATATTTTGCCTGTACTTTTTTGTCCAGAATTTTTTATACCCTTTTTTTCTCCAATTGGACAGATGCACCAAGACTTGTTAAATAATGATTTTTTCCACATCACTCTCTAATGGTTTTATGTAATTTTTCTTTCTTTCTGTGGATTTTTCCACTTTCTTCTTACTTCTTCACGAATCTCACCGCACATCGTATTGGTTGTGTGGACTGATCGCTTTTCATCTCATGTCCTTCATGAAGGCTGATGTCCATAGGTGGTGTGGGTTCTATACCTTTCTACCGCGGTTATGGCTTCTTAAACAATCTTTGATACAGAGACACATATATATGTATGTTTATTTTTATTCAGTAATGACACTATTATTTGTTTTATGAATTTTATTTTTAATTTGTATTGATTGCGATGTTCATTTAATTTTAATGGCATAGATACTGTTTCAATGGAGACAGTTTAAATTCTTTGGTTTTTCATTGTATTACATCATACTATGCAGCTATGGAAGTGTTTTCCCGCCGATTTTTTTCTTTTTGAGGGCGGTTCTTTGATGTTTTACTGGGTATATATGGTTTGTACACATGTGCGTCTGCAGATTTGATGTATCTTGTGCTTGCTGGTCCTGAGGAAGGGAGCTGAGCCTCCTGAAACGCGTAGACCTATGCCAAAATAAAAATACATTAATTCAAGATTACATCTGGGATCTTTGGCGCGGTTTTTAAAGCCCCGTTCCACTACCTCTCTCTGTTATCTGCCGCTTGGGGTACTGCTGCCGTGATCCACACACATGCTGCTACAGGAGTTGTGCCTGTCACAACCCTGATTGGTGAGTAGGATTACTCTTCTTTTACCCCCTGTTTGTCAGGGTAAGACCCTATGCGCTTTCTTTTCCACAGGTTCCTTTGCCTTTGTGAATTCTTAGTTTAGAAATTAAATCAAATTTAGATATTTATTTTTATTACAACATATAACAAAAACATGTAATCTGACAAATTCAAATGTGTTATTTCCACACAACATTTAAAATAAAAAAGTAACAAAAAAATTATGCACTCGCAGAACAAAGTTAGACTTTTTTTTCTCTTTTTATGAACACACATAATGCTCAACAACATTTCTTATCCACATCATTTACCATATTGACTAATTTGTGTACAACATGCTTTAAAAAAATGGTAAAGTTAAAAAAAAACATAACATTTAGACTAAAATAAAATTATTAAGACATATATTAATTGGCATATTATGTTGCAATATTACAAATAATTAACACCTTTATTTTTTAAATTTTTATATTAATAAAATTAAACTTTAGAAAATGTTGTGTCCAATACAAAAAAAACAAGATTTGTTTTACCAAAAAAAAAAAATAAAAAAAAATGTGTGAAATACAAATCTAATCAATTAAGTCCTCAAGACTTTCAACTGTATCCTGTGCTGATGGAATATTAGAATCATGTTCTGAGATTGCTTGGGCAATTAATGTACTGGTATTAGTTTTAGTGACGCATGTTGCTACATTGGGTTCCTGAGTAGCTGTTCGCTGTATAATGTTTGAAGATGACGCATACATGGTGTGACGACATGGACTCTCATGGGTTAAAGTTTCTTAACATTCATCCAGACTATTGTTCTTATGTGTGCTAAGTCATGTTGTTCAACAGACTTTTCCAGTAACCATTGTATTGTAGTTGTGTATTGCTAATGTGATTACCTTAGTAGCCATTGTTGAGTCTATAACTTGCAGACTCCATGTACAGTGCCTACAAGTAGTATTCAACCTCCTGCAGATTTAGCAGGTTTACACATTCGGAATTAACTTGGAATTGTGACATTTGGACTGTAGATCAGCCTGGAAGTGTGAAATGCACTGCAGCAAAAAAGAATGTTATTTCTTTTTTTATTTTTTTTTTAAATTGAGAAAAGTTTATTCAGAGGGTCATTTATTATTCAACCCCTCAAACCACCAGAATTCTGTTTGGTTCCCTTAAAGTATTAAGAAGTATTTCAGGCACAAAGAACAATGAGCTTCACATGTTTGGATTAATTATCTCTTTTTCCAGCCTTTTCTGACTAATTAAGACCCTCCCCAAACTTGTGAACAGCACTCATACATGGTCAACATGGGAAAGACAAAGGAGCATTCCAAGGCCATCAGAGACAAGATCGTGGAGGGTCACAAGGCTGGCAAGGGGTACAAAACCCTTTCCAAGGAGTTGGGCCTACCTGTTTCCACTGTTGGGATCATCATCCGGAAGTGGAAGGCTTATGTAACTACTGTTAGCCTTCCACGGCCTGGACAGCCTTTGAAAGTTTCCTCCCATGCCGAGGCCAGGCTTGTCCGAAGAGTCAAGGCTAACCCAAGGACAACAAGGAAGGAGCTCCGGGAAGATCTCATGGCAGTGGGGACATTGGTTTCAGTCAATACCATAAGTAACGTACTCCACCGCAGTGGTCTCCGTTCCAGACGAGCCCATAAGGTACATTTACTTTCAAAGCGTCATGTCAAGGCTCGTCTACAGTTTGCTCATGATCACTTGGAGGACTCTGAGACAGACTGGTTCAAGGTTCTCTGGTCTGATGAGACCAAGATCGAGATCTTTGGTGCCAACCACACACGTGACGTTTGGAGACTGGATGGCACTGCATACGACCCCAAGAATACCATCCCTACAGTTAAGCATGGTGGTGGCAGCATCATGCTGTGGGGCTGTTTCTCAGCCAAGGGGCCTGGCCATCTGGTCCGCATCCATGGGAAGATGGATAGCACGGCCTACCTGGAGATTTTGGCCAAGAACCTCCGCTCCTCCATCAAGGATCTTAAGATGGGTCGTCATTTCATCTTCCAACAAGACAACGACCCAAAGCACACAGCCAAGAAAACCAAGGCCTGGTTCAAGAGGGAAAAAATCAAGGTGTTGCAGTGGCCTAGTCAGTCTCCTGACCTTAACCCAATTGAAAACTTGTGGAAGGAGCTCAAGATTAAAGTCCACATGAGACACCCAAAGAACCTAGATAACTTGGAGAAGATTTGCATGGAGGAGTGGTCCAAGATAACTCCAGAGACCTGTGCCGGCCTGATCGGGTCTTATAAAAGACGATTATTAGCTGTAATTGCAAACAAGGGTTATTCCACAAAATATTAAACCTATGCAAATCTGCAGGGGGTTGAATACTACTTGTAGGCACTGATACCACAAAAAGGAAACAAATCCTTTCCCTTTAAGAAGGAGTACACAACGTCTCAATTAATTATAAATTTTTATTATCATCCAAAATATACACAAAAACACCACACCTTAAAAATGATAAATTGCAGTCAACAAATAATATTATACGGGTTTCAGCGATTAAATATATTGCACACAACCCACAGTAAAGTGACCAGTGCTGCATACGACCATATTGATAAGGTGACTGGTGCTAAAGGGGACCCATGTTAATAACCATAATGGGCTGTGCAAAAAATGATGTAAATATGATTCCTCCACGGAAAATATTATTGCACCTTTCCCCCGGGGTCCCAACTATTGCCTCTAAGTATGGAATCAATCACCCAATTGCCTTATGCTGTATCTCCGCAATGCCGCCTTAACCAGGTACATTGTGTGGACATGTCCATCAACCATATGTAAAACCAATCACATTCAGTTGTAGGCGGAATTGCAGAGAGCCAAAACAAACCGGCACCGATATCATAATAGAGCATAACACCACCTGTATTGTAAGTGTGTATCAGCAGTTAAGGTCATACAGTACGTATATGTGCTATATCCCATATGCTCCATAGGATGCCAAAAGCAAGCCATTTCCGTGACCAAATAGGTTTAGAAGCGCCATAATGACATCACATATGTATCCCAAGTACAACTTTCAGGACATTCCTACGGAGCCAATTACCTGGGATGTTGTTAATGCCGCGACCACCCGATTCCCCGACACGTGTTTCGCTCCCGGCTTCTACAGGGGGCATGTCGGGTAATGTCAGCTGAGGAGTTTATATACGTCATTCCCACCAATCAAGGATCCTACGGGCGCTTGCATCAGTCCATCACCGCCCATTCTGAAAGGTAACTTCCTGTCGGGGCGACCGTGGAACGCACACTGCGTGGCACCCACCGGATGTGTGCAGCGACGCAGGAGCGTCCCACGTAAATGCGCCCTTTAGTCAGTTCCGGGAGGATTTTTGGACATCACGAGCGCCCAGTCCTATAAGTTACAATCATGCCGCAATTAGTGGCCAATTAGATCAAAGAATCCCCATAGACCCAACGATTGATAGAAGAATTGTTTCACCAATATGAAGGAATGTGCTATAAATCAACATCAGAAAAATTCATATCGTTTATCCAACATTTGAATTAGTAACATATAGTCCTTCGAAGATATAAATCCCATTTTCCTCATAGATGGATCATAAAGGATTCTTATACCACAAATAGCGAGATGCAATTTTTTCATTCCTACATGGGTCCGGAAGAAATCCTGATTTTGTCAAGCCCATCATAGTAATATATTTCAGTGGGAATAATTCCAATATATAAATAACAAAATGCAATATTATCTGCAAAATAGAAAATACAAAGAAAAATACAAAAATAAGTGAAAAAACAAAATTTAGTGCATCATAAAATAAGTGAAAGTCACCTCACTAACCATTACCCAACCATTAAAAACATCCTATAAATAATAAATACTAAAGTTAAAACAATAAAAAACACAGAGTCGACAAGGAGATATAAAAACCACAAGAACTACAAAAACTGCGACAACACTACAAGAATGCTCCAAACCCCAAGGTCTCATTGAGACCTTGCGGATTTAATGTACCTAACCGGAAAATCCACCGACTTTCTACTCTTGCTAGGATCTTACTCAAATCACCGCCTCTTATACCTAAAGCTACCTGATCGATTGCCTTCACTTTAAGGACATGAGGGTTACTATTATGAAATTCCTTAAAGTGGCGCGGAAGGGTTTTCAACTGAGTACAATCCTCCACAGTCTTTGCCTTGGCAATATCCCTGCAGTGTTCCCGTATTCGAATCTTGATTTCACGGGTGGTCAGGCCCACGTACAATTTTTTACACGGGCATTCCCCCAAATAGATCACTCCTTTGGAAGAACATGTTAATCGTTTCCGTATACTAAATTGTTTTGTGCCATCAAAGTTAAAGAATATTTTTGACTTAACACAATTGGCACAGGCCTTACAGAGACCACACGGAAAGAAACCTTGATCCGACACCGGCACTTCGTTTTTACTTTTTGCCTCACGGTCAAAATGGCTGTGGACAAGTGTATCTCGAAGATTTTTCGATCTGCGTGCTGTAATTAAAGGTTTCGTGGGAAGGATTTTCCTCAAAACAGGATCTGAATGCAAAATCCCCCAATGCTTACCTAAAATCTCCCTCATTTCCATCCATCTATTATGATATGTGGTAATAAAGCGAATTTGCTCAGTTTTCTCATAATTACCCCTTCTACCATCAGATCCTTGGCCCTTGGAAAACAATAATGTATTTATGGGTGTATGTACAGCCCGTTGGTAACCTTTTCGAATCATTCTCCTGCTGTACCCCCTCTCCAGGAATCTACTGGCTAATTCACTCGACTGCGTTTCAAAGGATCCCTGGTCCGAGCAAATGCGTTTGGTCCTTAAAAATTGACCCACGGGTATCCCCGAAATCACAGTCTTCGGATGTGAGGAGGAGGCATGTAGCAAACTATTAGTGGCAGTGCTCTTGCGAAAGATGGAAGTGGAGAGAAAACCATCATCCCTAGTTTTAATTAGGATGTCTAAAAAATCAAGTTCTCTCCCCTGTTTGAATGTCAATTTAATATTTTGCTGATTGTCATTAAGAGACCGCATCACATTGGCAAGATCATCGAGGGGACCATCCCAGATAAACAGAATATCATCAATGTAGCGCATCCAATTAAGGATGCGACTACAACCTGGGATGGTCTCCGCCAAAAAAATGTCACGCTCCCATGCCCCCAAAAAAAGATTAGCATACGAGGGGGCACATGCCGCCCCCATCGCAGTCCCTTGTGTCTGCAAAAAGATTTTTTTATCAAATGTAAATACATTGTGTGTAAGTACAAATTCCATCAGAACGAGCAAAAGTTCGATCATAGGTTTGTCAATAACACTATTGTGGAGAAAATATGAGACTGCCCGAAGTCCATCCGCATGTCTAATGGAAGTATACAAGGACTCGACATCAGCCGTGACCAAGACCATGTTCGAACCCAATTGAACACTGTCCAGTCTGCATAAGGCTGATGTCGTGTCCTTGATGAAAGAAGGTAATTCCGCAACAAGTGGTTGCAAGTAATAATCAATGATATTGCAGATGACCTCGCACAGTCCCCCATTGCCTGCCACAATAGGTCTGCCCGGGGGATCAATTACATTTTTGTGTACCTTAGGTATCAGATAAAAAGTGGCCAATCTTGGATGCAAATTTTTGATGTAATCAACTAATTTTTTGGGGACCACGCCCCGTTCAAATGCTGCCTCAATGATGGCCAACAAGTCATCTTTAAAGGTAGGGAGGGGGTTAGCCATTAACTTTCTATAGCATTGTTTTGTATTAAGCAGTTTGTACGCTTGACGTTCATACATAGTGGTGGGCCACACCACTATGTTCCCGCCTTTGTCGGCGGGTTTAAAAAGAACGTCATCCCATGCCTGTAATTCCTCCAACGCCTTCCGTTCCACCCTGGACAAATTAGAGGGACCCCAGGATCCAGCAAACTTCTGTTGAAATTCCTGTGCCACCATTCGAGTAAATATCTCTATGGCCGGACAGGAGTTAAATGCTGGAAACTTGGTAGATTTTTTCAGGAGATTATGAGGAAAGGTACTCACCAATTGTGATTCACCCTCCTCCTCCAATGACTCCAATATAGCTAATGCCTCTTTTTCTTGTGTTGACCATTGATCCTGTGGTTGCTCAATTTTGCTATAAATTCGTTTGAAGAATAATTTTCTTGCAAACAGGTGCAAGTCTTTTACGGACGTGAATGAATCTGCCGGACAAGAGGGAGAAAAAGACAAACCCTTACTTAAAAGCATCACCTGTGACTCAGATAAGTTATGATGGGAAAGGTTAATTACCTTCAACTGTTGTTGGTCTCCCACATTATCCTTACTGAAAATGTCATAGGGACGTTTTGTGAATTTTTGTTTATTTCTTGAACGTGTGTTCACCATATGACCATGTTCCATAGATGTGTTGCTACCAGCAACACTAGATGACACAGATTGTACTGAGGAACTCCTAGAACGATTATGTCCCTGTTCAGTCTTTTTGTTTTGCCACCGAAAAATCCTATTATTTTCAAAATCCCCTACATCTCGCAGGTATTTTTTCTGCTTATCAGCACTTATATCTTTTTCCCATTTTTCAAAATCCTTCTCTAATATGGATACAAGGTTCTGAAAGGATTCTCCGCTCATCTCTTTTTGAAGTGTCTGCTGGGCTACCTCAATCTCTTTCTCCATTTTCTCTAAGGTCATAGCATTCTTATCAATGATGATACGAATAAACTCCAACGAACACGTAGTCGCTGCGGTCATCCATCTTTGGGTTAAACCCTCATCATCCAAATCAAAAGCAGGATAAATTTGTACCCGAAGGCCTCTTGGAACAATTTTTTGTTCCAAATAACTTTCCAAGGACATCTTGGTCCAACACAGTTTCGTCTTCTTGTGTAACATGTTTCTATACCTCCTTGTCAACTCCTTTTGTGTGCCATTAGAGTCTGTATTGACTGCAATTCCTCGATTAAAAATACCAGCGGCTTTGGACTGCCATGCCTGGCTTCAAAGTCCATATTTTCAATGCGACCACTCTGTAATATAAACAGAAAAGCATATAATACCACGAAATTGGTCCAATCCATCTACGGACACTCCTAAATCAATGATTATACCACAAAAAGGAAACAAATCCTTTCCCTTTAAGAAGGAGTACACAACGTCTCAATTAATTATAAATTTTTATTATCATCCAAAATATACACAAAAACACCACACCTTAAAAATGATAAATTGCAGTCAACAAATAATATTATACGGGTTTCAGCGATTAAATATATTGCACACAACCCACAGTAAAGTGACCAGTGCTGCATACGACCATATTGATAAGGTGACTGGTGCTAAAGGGGACCCATGTTAATAACCATAATGGGCTGTGCAAAAAATGATGTAAATATGATTCCTCCACGGAAAATATTATTGCACCTTTCCCCCGGGGTCCCAACTATTGCCTCTAAGTATGGAATCAATCACCCAATTGCCTTATGCTGTATCTCCGCAATGCCGCCTTAACCAGGTACATTGTGTGGACATGTCCATCAACCATATGTAAAACCAATCACATTCAGTTGTAGGCGGAATTGCAGAGAGCCAAAACAAACCGGCACCGATATCATAATAGAGCATAACACCACCTGTATTGTAAGTGTGTATCAGCAGTTAAGGTCATACAGTACGTATATGTGCTATATCCCATATGCTCCATAGGATGCCAAAAGCAAGCCATTTCCGTGACCAAATAGGTTTAGAAGCGCCATAATGACATCACATATGTATCCCAAGTACAACTTTCAGGACATTCCTACGGAGCCAATTACCTGGGATGTTGTTAATGCCGCGACCACCCGATTCCCCGACACGTGTTTCGCTCCCGGCTTCTACAGGGGGCATGTCGGGTAATGTCAGCTGAGGAGTTTATATACGTCATTCCCACCAATCAAGGATCCTACGGGCGCTTGCATCAGTCCATCACCGCCCATTCTGAAAGGTAACTTCCTGTCGGGGCGACCGTGGAACGCACACTGCGTGGCACCCACCGGATGTGTGCAGCGACGCAGGAGCGTCCCACGTAAATGCGCCCTTTAGTCAGTTCCGGGAGGATTTTTGGACATCACGAGCGCCCAATCCTATAAGTTACAATCATGCCGCAATTAGTGGCCAATTAGATCAAAGAATCCCCATAGACCCAACGATTGATAGAAGAATTGTTTCACCAATATGAAGGAATGTGCTATAAATCAACATCAGAAAAATTCATATCGTTTATCCAACATTTGAATTAGTAACATATAGTCCTTCGAAGATATAAATCCCATTTTCCTCATAGATGGATCATAAAGGATTCTTATACCACAAATAGCGAGATGCAATTTTTTCATTCCTACATGGGTCCGGAAGAAATCCTGATTATGTCAAGCCCATCATAGTAATATATTTCGGTGGGAATAATTCCAATATATAAATAACAAAATGCAATATTATCTGCAAAATAGAAAATACAAAGAAAAATACAAAAATATGTGAAAAAACAAAATTTAGTGCATCATAAAATAAGTGAAAGTCACCTCACTAACCATTACCCAACCATTAAAAACATCCTATGAATAATAAATACTAAAGTTAAAACAATAAAAAACACAGAGTCGACAAGGAGATATAAAAACCACAAGAACTACAAAAACTGCGACAACACTACAAGAATGCTCCAAACCCCAAGGTCTCATTGAGACCTTGCGGATTTAATGTACCTAACCGGAAAATCCACCGACTTTCTACTCTTGCTAGGATCTTACTCAAATCACCGCCTCTTATACCTAAAGCTACCTGATCGATTGCCTTCACTTTAAGGACATGAGGGTTACTATTATGAAATTCCTTAAAGTGGCGCGGAAGGGTTTTCAACTGAGTGCAATCCTCCACAGTCTTTGCCTTGGCAATATCCCTGCAGTGTTCCCGTATTTGAATCTTGATTTCACGGGTGGTCAGGCCCACGTACAATTTTTTACACGGGCATTCCCCCAAATAGATCACTCCTTTGGAAGAACATGTTAATCGTTTCCGTATACTAAATTGTTTTGTGCCATCAAAGTTAAAGAATATTTTTGACTTAACACAATTGGCACAGGCCTTACAGAGACCACACGGAAAGAAACCTTGATCCGACACCGGCACTTCGTTTTTACTTTTTGCCTCACGGTCAAAATGGCTGTGGACAAGTGTATCTCGAAGATTTTTCGATCTGCGTGCTGTAATTAAAGGTTTCGTGGGAAGGATTTTCCTCAAAACAGGATCTGAATGCAAAATCCCCCAATGCTTACCTAAAATCTCCCTCATTTCCATCCATCTATTATGATATGTGGTAATAAAGCGAATTTGCTCAGTTTTCTCATAATTACCCCTTCTACCATCAGATCCTTGGCCCTTGGAAAACAATAATGTATTTCTGGGTGTATGTACAGCCCGTTGTTAACCTTTTCGAATCATTCTCCTGCTGTACCCCCTCTCCAGGAATCTACTGGCTAATTCACTCGACTGCGTTTCAAAGGATCCCTGGTCCGAGCAAATGCGTTTGGTCCTTAAAAATTGACCCACGGGTATCCCCGAAATCACAGTCTTCGGATGTGAGGAGGAGGCATGTAGCAAACTATTAGTGGCAGTGCTCTTGCGAAAGATGGAAGTGGAGAGAAAACCATCATCCCTAGTTTTAATTAGGATGTCTAAAAAAATCAAGTTCTTTCCCCTGTTTGAATGTCAATTTAATATTTTGCTGATTGTCATTAAGAGACCGCATCACATTGGCAAGATCATCGAGGGGACCATCCCAGATAAACAGAATATCATCAATGTAGCGCATCCAGTTAAGGATGCGACTACAACCTGGGATGGTCTCCGCCAAAAAAATGTCACGCTCCCATGCCCCCAAAAAAAGATTAGCATACGAGGGGGCACATGCCGCCCCCATCGCAGTCCCTTGTGTCTGCAAAAAGATTTTTTTATCAAACGTAAATACATTGTGTGTAAGTACAAATTCCATCAGAACGAGCAAAAGTTCGATCATAGGTTTGTCAATAACACTATTGTGGAGAAAATACGAGACTGCCCGAAGTCCATCCGCATGTCTAATGGAAGTATACAAGGACTCGACATCAGCCGTGACCAAGACCATGTTCGAACCCAATTGAACACTGTCCAGTCTGCATAAGGCTGATGTCGTGTCCTTGATGAAAGAAGGTAATTCCGCAACAAGTGGTTGCAAGTAATAATCAATGATATTGCAGATGACCTCGCACAGTTCCCCATTGCCTGCCACAATAGGTCTGCCCGGGGGATCAATTACATTTTTGTGTACCTTAGGTATCAGATAAAAAGTGGCCAATCTTGGATGCAAATTTTTGATGTAATCAACTAATTTTTTGGGGACCACGCCCCGTTCAAATGCTGCCTCAATGATGGCCAACAAGTCATCTTTAAAGGTAGGGAGGGGGTTAGCCATTAACTTTCTATAGCATTGTTTTGTATTAAGCAGTTTGTACGCTTGACGTTCATACATAGTGGTGGGCCACACCACTATGTTCCCGCCTTTGTTGGCGGGTTTAAAAAGAACGTCATCCCATGCCTGTAATTCCTCCAACGCCTTCCGTTCCACCCTGGACAAATTAGAGGGACCCCAGGATCCAGCAAACTTCTGTTGAAATTCCTGTGCCACCATTCGAGTAAATATCTCTATGGCCGGACAGGAGTTAAATGCTGGAAACTTGGTAGATTTTTTCAGGAGATTATGAGGAAAGGTACTCACCAATTGTGATTCACCCTCCTCCTCCAATGACTCCAATATAGCTAATGCCTCTTTTTCTTGTGTTGACCATTGATCCTGTGGTTGCTCAATTTTGCTATAAATTCGTTTGAAGAATAATTTTCTTGCAAACAGGTGCAAGTCTTTTACGGACGTGAATGAATCTGCCGGACAAGAGGGAGAAAAAGACAAACCCTTACTTAAAAGCATCACCTGTGACTCAGATAAGTTATGATGGGAAAGGTTAATTACCTTCAACTGTTGTTGGTCTCCCACATTATCCTTACTGAAAATGTCATAGGGACGTTTTGTGAATTTTTGTTTATTTCTTGAACGTGTGTTCACCATATGACCATGTTCCATAGATGTGTTGCTACCAGCAACACTAGATGACACAGATTGTACTGAGGAACTCCTAGAACGATTATGTCCCTGTTCAGTCTTTTTGTTTTGCCACCGAAAAATCCTATTATTTTCAAAATCCCCTACATCTCGCAGGTATTTTTTCTGCTTATCAGCACTTATATCTTTTTCCCATTTTTCAAAATCCTTCTCTAATATGGATACAAGGTTCTGAAAGGATTCTCCACTCATCTCTTTTTGAAGTGTCTGCTGGGCTACCTCAATCTCTTTCTCCATTTTCTCTAAGGTCATAGCATTCTTATCAATGATGATACGAATAAACTCCAACGAACACGTAGTCGCTGCGGTCATCCATCTTTGGGTTAAACCCTCATCATCCAAATCAAAAGCAGGATAAATTTGTACCCGAAGGCCTCTTGGAACAATTTTTTGTTCCAAATAACTTTCCAAGGACATCTTGGTCCAACACAGTTTCGTCTTCTTGTGTAACATGTTTCTATACCTCCTTGTCAACTCCTTTTGTGTGCCATTAGAGCAGGGGTGGGGAACCTCCAGCCCGTGGGCCACATGCGGCCCGCCATGGCCTTTTATGCGGCCCCCGGGCAGATTCCCGGGGGTGGCAGTGCTCTGCCAATGCCGTGGTCTTACCGGGCGCCGGCCCTTTAAGGCTTCACATGCGCTGCTTGCGCGCACCCATGAGCTCTTTCCCTGGCAGGTGCCAGCGTGCTCAGGACTAACTTTGTGGGCGGGTTTAGCGCTCTGCGCTTCCGTCCCACAGCAGGTTCACCGTTTCCTGCATTGTGCCGCCCGCTCTCCACCCCATCTCCCGTGCAGCATGCCTCTTCAGTGCTGTGTGCTGCCGCTCCCCAGCGCTGTGTGCCGCCCACTCTCTGCCCCTTCTCCGGTGCAGAGTGCTTCCACGTGCTGTGTGCTGCCGCTCCCTGGCGCTGTGTGCCACCCGCTCTCTGCCCCTTCTCCAGTGCAGCGTGCAGCTCCACGTGCTGTGTGCTGCCGCTCCCCGGTGCTGTGTGCCGCCCGCTCTCTACTCCTTCTCTGGTGCAGCGTGCAGCTCCACGTGCTATGTGCTACCGCTCCCCGGCGCTGTGTGCCGCCCGCTCTCTGCCTCTTCTCCGGTGCAGAGTGCAGTTCCATGTGCTGTGTGCTGCCCACTCTCTGCCCCTTCTCCGGTGCAGCGTGCCCCCTGCAGTGCTGTGTGGATCACCCCCACTGTTCAGTTCTCTCCAGTGCTCCTTACCACCCCAAGTGCAGTGTACCCCCTAGTAAAGTCTGTGCTTTTCAAGTGCTGTCTGTGCCTCCCAGTCTCCTCCTAGTGATGTCTGTGTGACCCCTCCTTAGTGATGTCTGTGTGCCCCCCCTTAGTGATGTCTGTGTGCCCCCCCTTAGTTCTGTCTGTGTGCCCCCCTTAGTGATGTCCGTGCCTCCCATAGTGCTCTCTGTGTCGTCCTAGTGATGTGTGTGCCCCCCCAGTGCTGTCTGTGCCACACAGCAATGCTTATGCCTCCCTGTGACCTAATAATGTGTGTTCCCCAGCATCTCGTGTTATGTATATGCTCCCAGCCCCTCCTGTCATGGATATGCCCCAGCGTCTCCTGTGATGTGTATGCCCCAACCCCTCCTGTGATATATATGTCACACACTGGGGTATATACATCACATTGGAGATTTGCCAGTGATTTTGGCTACATTGTATTATAAACTATATAGACCTATGACTGGTACCGTGTTTTAGGTGAAATCTTCTTTTCCTCATTGTCTGCACCTGGCCAATGCGGATTTGGGGTTAAGTCTTTTTCCCTTTCACGGGTATCACATCTACACCTATTGGTCTATTTAAATTCTCTCCCCTGCTTACATGCCGGAGATTTAGAGATATTTATCCCCATCAGAGACAAGATACTCTTTTTCTAATATTATGGTGCTTGACCAGTGATTTGGGCAATATTGCCTATATATACCACCATTTATATTATTACTCTTACATTCTGAGTACAAACCGCCAGTGAGTTTTTTTTTTTTTTTTTTTGGGTCAATTTGTTTTTTGAATATTGTATTCACTCATCCTGTTGTTTACGTGCCAGTGATTCTGGCTTTACTGCTTGTGAATATTATCTTCCTGCTGTCCGTACCAGGCCATTGTTCTGCCCTTTACCATCTGTTCCTATCCCCTCCTCTTTACAATTTGTATATTATCAATGTGAATTTTTGCACTTGCACTTTAAAATCCTATTTAATAAAATCTATGAACTTTTTTCAGCATATTTGCTCGTGTTCTCTTTTTTTTGAAATGCTCTGTGAGCTGCTGTGAACCTGGGGTGGCTCCTCCACCTGGTTCATATTTTTTCTATGCCTCCTGTGGAATGTTTGATTGTCCTAACTATTTCTGTGTTTCTCACAGCTTCTTCCATGATGGATTTTAGAGCCCACGACTCTGTGTGGCTCACACATGTTAATGATGCCCTTAAGGAGGATGGGGATATACCATCAGAGAATTCTTCAACAATTGAAATACGTGATGCCACATTTAAATTCAAGGTTTTGCTAAAAAAACGTATACGCACTTTACTCAACCGTGCTTTTCTGGATAAATATATTCAGAAAAATCTGGTTCCCCGTGGCCTTCGTGTTCAAATTTTTCCTTCCTTTGAAGTTGAGGACACCCAATTCAAGACGAAGTGGGAGGAGTTTGCACACGTTTGTTCCACGGGTTTCCTGACCCTTTTACGTGATCATAACAGCTCTACTTTATTGGAGATCGAGACAGAGATGGATAACCTTCTGTGCATCATAAAGTCTAACGCATCGGAAGACTTCTTACAAAGATTTAACGAGGAGATGGATTTGGAATCACAGAAATGTGAGAAGGAAGTGGTGGAATATAAGTCCAAAAAGTTCCAGAGAGATTTGGCTGATCAAGCAAACAATAGAGTTTATAGATGGAAGTCCAATGCCGCAAGAGCACGACCTCAATCCCGTGTTAGTTCTAATATTCGGTCCAGATCAGCTTCTCTGAGGTCGGGTAGCTCCATGGACGACACTCGTTCTGTTACATCCGAAAGTTCATTTAGTAAAGATGAGTCCAGAGGTATCACTACTAGGAGTGGCCCTAAAAGACCCGGACCTCCTAAACCTGGTCCTGGCAAGTCCCAGGATGGTAAACTTAAAAACAAACTTCAGGTAATTAACTTATCTAGTCATTTTCTCTCGGATGCCCAGATCGAGGTCTTGTCCCTGGGTCTATCCTTTTCTCCTACCAATTCTTTCCATTATTTTACAGCCCTAAAAGACTTATACCTCTTCTCGAGGAAACTCATTCTAAAGAAGTTACATAATAAGAGAGATGTTGGTCAGGACAATTTGACTGACACTGAACGGGAAGCTCTTGCGGCTCTTGAAGAGTTACTATTGGAGCAGATTAATGATGCAGGTACGTCTCCCACTTTTCTCCATTCCAGGTCATCAAAGTTCCCCCCCTTGTCAGTATGCCCGGCTGTTGAAATCTTCACTAAACTTGTTATGGAGGATTTCAGGACTATTTCTACTCGGCGATATTATGATAATCTCACAAAAAAACAGAGAGATGCTCTTGCTGAACTCCAGTTACTTGATGATGTCGTCTTTAAAGCAGCTGACAAGGGGGGCAACATTGTGATCTGGCCTACGGTACAATATGAGAGAGAAGTTTTCAAACAACTTAGAGATAAGGAGACATACCAAAAATTGGACTTTGACCCCACCACTTCCTTCTCCCTCAAACTTCAACAAATCCTTTCTAAAGCCCACGATTTGGGGATTATATCAAAGAAAATGTTTGATGGTCTGATGGTCAGGTTCCCTAGGTCGCCGACGCTATATCTCCTCCCCAAGATCCACAAGGATGCCGTTAACCCTCCTGGCCGCCCGATCGTGTCTGGCATTGACGGTTTTTGTGAACCAGTGTGTAGGTTCATTGACTTTTATTTGAGACCATCGGTGGAATCATTGCCGTCTTATGTAAAAGACACGACGGACGTGCTCATGAGGGTTGACGGCATCTCAATGGAGTCTGATTTACTTTTTGTTACCATGGACGTGGAATCTTTATATACCTGTATACGACACGAAGATGGCGTCCGGGCGGCTCGCTTTTTTCTGGGGATGTCCGGTCGGGACCCTGACCTGAATGAACTTGTAGTCGAGCTGCTGAACTTTGCCCTGTCACATAACTATTTTACTTTTAAGAACTCCTTCTATCTTCAGAAGCGCGGCACTGCGATGGGCGCGGCCTGTGCGCCTTCGTATGCCAACCTGTTCCTGGGGTTCTGGGAGAGGCAGGTCTTTGGCGACGATGGCGTGCGGGCCGCTGCCCAGGCGCAGTGCTGGATTAGATACATTGATGACATCTTGATGTTTTGGCAGGGCACGGTGGAGCAGCTCGACTCGTTCATTCAGTGCTTAAACTCTAACATATATAACATCAGACTTACCTATAAATATAGCTCTAGTCGTATAGATTTTCTGGATATTGTTCTGGAAGTTGATGGCAACCAACGTGTTCAAACTGATGTTTTTCGGAAATCTACATCAGTTAATGCACTCCTTCACGCCTCCTCGGGACATACGGGATCTACGATTAGAGCTATCCCGACCGGGCAATTCCTCCGGATGAGGCGTATCTGCTCATCGGACGCCAAATTCGAAACACAGGCTAATGATCTTAAAACACGTTTTGAGGAGAGGGGATATAGTCGTCGGTGTATCAAAAAGGGTTACCTTAGGGCGAAACATACTCCCAGGATTTCACTGATCAGTCAGCCATCTAAACGTCCTTCTGCTGATCCAAATCCTCGTTTTATCTCAACTTACAATTCAGAATGGCAAAGGATGCGGGATATTCTAGCACAACATTGGTCCGTTCTTCAAACGGATCCAATCCTCTCTCGGTCTCTCTCTCCTGCTCCTCTGGTCACGGCCCGTAGGGCCCGCAACCTGAGTGACTGTTTGGTCCATAGCCACTACATTGCAAAAATCCCTAACCTTTTTGGTTCTAGGGGTCCCACTTTGGGATGTATACCCTGCGGGCACTGTCTTGCCTGCGCCAATGTCGTCCGCTCATGCTCTTTCACTAGTTCCGACTCCCAACGGTCTTATTCGATTAGACACCGGATTTCTTGTAGTACAACTAATGTCATCTATTATGCTACCTGTAGTTGTCCTCTTATTTATATTGGTCTTACATCCAGGGAGTTACGGATACGTGTGAGAGAGCATGTGCGGGACATTGGCGCGGCCAGGACAGTGAACGATTTCTCTTTGCTTAAAACCCTACCCCGCCATTTTAAAAAATTTCATGATTGTGACCCGAGATCCCTGCAAATTCGGGGGATTGACGTAGTTCATTGTGGTATTAGGGGTGGCAATATTAAAAAGATGCTTTCCCAAAGGGAAACAAAATGGATTGTGGCTCTGGACTCGGTTGCTCCAAAGGGTCTGAATGAAACCTTGAGTTTTGCTTCATTTTTATAATAATGTCTCTGCTTTTCCAGTTCATTAGTGCCTGGTGTTTGTGGTTTTTAATCTTCTGTTTTTAATTATTTTTCTATTTCTCTTGTTTTTTAGTTCTTCACTTTATTTTTGTTACATGTCCTCTCATGACTCCTATTGAAGTGATTTGGACCTGATAAATTTTGAAATCTACTACCAAATATGGACGTCATAACATCAATTTGTCATCTTTGGGATTCCTCTGGCAAAGACCATTACTATGTATTATTTTGGCGATATCATCATTTTTTGTGCTTCAGCCTGATGAATGTTTTTTTCATTTTTTTGAGCCTAAGCTTACAACTAATTATAGTGGTATATTTCCCCTTTTTTAGGCTTAATGTTATCCTATATGATCATCTCGCCTTTTTCTGTATGCTTGTATACTTTGCCGTCTCCCCCTATGTTCTCACGTCCTTCTTGTCCAATCACTGTTCTCGGAGTCTCGTGCGCATGCGCGTGACGGCCCTGCGCCTCCCGTCCGTGCCCCGGTGTCTTGACGGAGTCCGCGCATGCGCGGGGGTCTGGGCAATTGTTGCTCGGGCTCCCGCGCATGCGCCTGACTCCTTGACTGCCGGGTGTGCGAGACGGGGGGCGTTTTTCTGGCCGTCCCGCGCATGCGCCTCCCTGACTCCGGAACTTTGATTCGCGGTTTAATTTCCGCGGTAGTATTTAGGAGCCGCACAGACCGGACATGTGCACCCTCCTTCACTTTCCCCCATGATGAAGCGGCAAGCGACTGTTTCTTAAAGCCGCGAAACGTACGTCGGGCCTCCCTGCACCACCGGACTCAGGACCCAGGTATAATGTTCTTCACAGTCACCACCTCATTGAGGATTGTCTGAATGCTTTTTAATTTTAACTCCAGAGAAATGCCTGTATGGATTCTTAAAGCCTCCCTTACACCCTCTATGGGATAAACTGACTTGGGCTTTAACTATCCTGATTATATCTCTTTTTGGGTAAATACTCTGCCTTCCTGCCACAGTAGGTTTGATAGATATTCGTATATTATGACACAATTCCCCGTGTTTGATGGGGCTGCATGTATTTATACTCCTTCAAATTGTTTAAATACCAAACTAATGCAGATATTGTCTATTATACAGGCTTTTCTTTCTGTGTTGTTCTTTATACCCACCCCCCTGCTTACTGGCCAGTGATTTGAGTTCCTTGTTTCTGCTGGGGATTTCCTCAATTTACAATAGGGTATACCCCTGTTGCTTATTTGCCAGTGATTTTGGCTACATTGTATTATAAACTATATAGACCTATGACTGGTACCGTGTTTTAGGTGAAATCTTCTTTTCCTCATTGTCTGCACCTGGCCAATGCGGATTTGGGGTTAAGTCTTTTTCCCTTTCACGGGTATCACATCTACACCTATTGGTCTATTTAAATTCTCTCCCCTGCTTACATGCCGGTGATTTAGAGATATTTATCCCCATCAGAGACAAGATACTCTTTTTCTAATATTATGGTGCTTGACCAGTGATTTGGGCAATATTGCCTATATATACCACCATTTATATTATTACTCTTACATTCTGAGTACAAACCGCCAGTGAGTTTTTTTTTTTTTTTTTTGTTTTTTTTTTTGGGTCAATTTGTTTTTTGAATATTGTATTCACTCATCCTGTTGTTTACGTGCCAGTGATTCTGGCTTTACTGCTTGTGAATATTATCTTCCTGCTGTCCGTACCAGGCCATTGTTCTGCCCTTTACCATCTGTTCCTATCCCCTCCTCTTTACAATTTGTATATTATCAATGTGAATTTTTGCACTTGCACTTTAAAATCCTATTTAATAAAATCTATGAACTTTTTTCAGCATATTTGCTCGTGTTCTCTTTTTTTTGAAATGCTCTGTGAGCAAAGTCCATATTTTCAATGCGACCACTCTGTAATATAAACAGAAAAGCATATAATACCACGAAATTGGTCCAATCCATCTACGGACACTCCTAAATCAATGATTATACCACAAAAAGGAAACAAATCCTTTCCCTTTAAGAAGGAGTACACAACGTCTCAATTAATTATAAATTTTTATTATCATCCAAAATATACACAAAAACACCACACCTTAAAAATGATAAATTGCAGTCAACAAATAATATTATACGGGTTTCAGCGATTAAATATATTGCACACAACCCACAGTAAAGTGACCAGTGCTGCATACGACCATATTGATAAGGTGACTGGTGCTAAAGGGGACCCATGTTAATAACCATAATGGGCTGTGCAAAAAATGATGTAAATATGATTCCTCCACGGAAAATATTATTGCACCTTTCCCCCGGGGTCCCAACTATTGCCTCTAAGTATGGAATCAATCACCCAATTGCCTTATGCTGTATCTCCGCAATGCCGCCTTAACCAGGTACATTGTGTGGACATGTCCATCAACCATATGTAAAACCAATCACATTCAGTTGTAGGCGGAATTGCAGAGAGCCAAAACAAACCGGCACCGATATCATAATAGAGCATAACACCACCTGTATTGTAAGTGTGTATCAGCAGTTAAGGTCATACAGTACGTATATGTGCTATATCCCATATGCTCCATAGGATGCCAAAAGCAAGCCATTTCCGTGACCAAATAGGTTTAGAAGCGCCATAATGACATCACATATGTATCCCAAGTACAACTTTCAGGACATTCCTACGGAGCCAATTACCTGGGATGTTGTTAATGCCGCGACCACCCGATTCCCCGACACGTGTTTCGCTCCCGGCTTCTACAGGGGGCATGTCGGGTAATGTCAGCTGAGGAGTTTATATACGTCATTCCCACCAATCAAGGATCCTACGGGCGCTTGCATCAGTCCATCACCGCCCATTCTGAAAGGTAACTTCCTGTCGGGGCGACCGTGGAACGCACACTGCGTGGCACCCACCGGATGTGTGCAGCGACGCAGGAGCGTCCCACGTAAATGCGCCCTTTAGTCAGTTCCGGGAGGATTTTTGGACATCACGAGCGCCCAATCCTATAAGTTACAATCATGCCGCAATTAGTGGCCAATTAGATCAAAGAATCCCCATAGACCCAACGATTGATAGAAGAATTGTTTCACCAATATGAAGGAATGTGCTATAAATCAACATCAGAAAAATTCATATCGTTTATCCAACATTTGAATTAGTAACATATAGTCCTTCGAAGATATAAATCCCATTTTCCTCATAGATGGATCATAAAGGATTCTTATACCACAAATAGCGAGATGCAATTTTTTCATTCCTACATGGGTCCGGAATTTTTAAGGACCAAACGCATTTGCTCGGACCAGGGATCCTTTGAAACGCAGTCGAGTGAATTAGCCAGTAGATTCCTGGAGAGGGGGTACAGCAGGAGAATGATTCGAAAAGGTTACCAACGGGCTGTACATACACCCAGAAATACATTATTGTTTTCCAAGGGCCAAGGATCTGATGGTAGAAGGGGTAATTATGAGAAAACTGAGCAAATTCGCTTTATTACCACATATCATAATAGATGGATGGAAATGAGGGAGATTTTAGGTAAGCATTGGGGGATTTTGCATTCAGATCCTGTTTTGAGGAAAATCCTTCCCACGAAACCTTTAATTACAGCACGCAGATCGAAAAATCTTCGAGATACACTTGTCCACAGCCATTTTGACCGTGAGGCAAAAAGTAAAAACGAAGTGCCGGTGTCGGATCAAGGTTTCTTTCCGTGTGGTCTCTGTAAGGCCTGTGCCAATTGTGTTAAGTCAAAAATATTCTTTAACTTTGATGGCACAAAACAATTTAGTATACGGAAACGATTAACATGTTCTTCCAAAGGAGTGATCTATTTGGGGGAATGCCCGTGTAAAAAATTGTACGTGGGCCTGACCACCCGTGAAATCAAGATTCGAATACGGGAACACTGCAGGGATATTGCCAAGGCAAAGACTGTGGAGGATTGTACTCAGTTGAAAACCCTTCCGCGCCACTTTAAGGAATTTCATAATAGTAACCCTCATGTCCTTAAAGTGAAGGCAATCGATCAGGTAGCTTTAGGTATAAGAGGCGGTGATTTGAGTAAGATCCTAGCAAGAGTAGAAAGTCGGTGGATTTTCCGGTTAGGTAGATTAAATCCGCAAGGTCTCAATGAGACCTTGGGGTTTGGAGCATTCTTGTAGTGTTGTCGCAGTTTTTGTAGTTCTTGTGGTTTTTATATCTCCTTGTCGACTCTGTGTTTTTAATTGTTTTAACTTTAGTATTTATTATTCATAGGATGTTTTTAATGGTTGGGTAATGGTTAGTGAGGTGACTTTCACTTATTTTATGATGCACTAAATTTTGTTTTTTCACTTATTTTTGTATTTTTCTTTGTATTTTCTATTTTGCAGATAATATTGCATTTTGTTATTTATATATTGGAATTATTCCCACCGAAATATATTACTATGATGGGCTTGACATAATCAGGATTTCTTCCGGACCCATGTAGGAATGAAAAAATTGCATCTCGCTATTTGTGGTATAAGAATCCTTTATGATCCATCTATGAGGAAAATGGGATTTATATCTTCGAAGGACTATATGTTACTAATTCAAATGTTGGATAAACGATATGAATTTTTCTGATGTTGATTTATAGCACATTCCTTCATATTGGTGAAACAATTCTTCTATCAATCGTTGGGTCTATGGGGATTCTTTGATCTAATTGGCCACTAATTGCGGCATGATTGTAACTTATAGGATTGGGCGCTCGTGATGTCCAAAAATCCTCCCGGAACTGACTAAAGGGCGCATTTACGTGGGACGCTCCTGCGTCGCTGCACACATCCGGTGGGTGCCACGCAGTGTGCGTTCCACGGTCGCCCCGACAGGAAGTTACCTTTCAGAATGGGCGGTGATGGACTGATGCAAGCGCCCGTAGGATCCTTGATTGGTGGGAATGACGTATATAAACTCCTCAGCTGACATTACCCGACATGCCCCCTGTAGAAGCCGGGAGCGAAACACGTGTCGGGGAATCGGGTGGTCGCGGCATTAACAACATCCCAGGTAATTGGCTCCGTAGGAATGTCCTGAAAGTTGTACTTGGGATACATATGTGATGTCATTATGGCGCTTCTAAACCTATTTGGTCACGGAAATGGCTTGCTTTTGGCATCCTATGGAGCATATGGGATATAGCACATATACGTACTGTATGACCTTAACTGCTGATACACACTTACAATACAGGTGGTGTTATGCTCTATTATGATATCGGTGCCGGTTTGTTTTGGCTCTCTGCAATTCCGCCTACAACTGAATGTGATTGGTTTTACATATGGTTGATGGACATGTCCACACAATGTACCTGGTTAAGGCGGCATTGCGGAGATACAGCATAAGGCAATTGGGTGATTGATTCCATACTTAGAGGCAATAGTTGGGACCCCGGGGGAAAGGTGCAATAATATTTTCCGTAGAGGAATCATATTTACATCATTTTTTGCACAGCCCATTATGGTTATTAACATGGGTCCCCTTTAGCACCAGTCACCTTATCAATATGGTCGTATGCAGCACTGGTCACTTTACTGTGGGTTGTGTGCAATATATTTAATCGCTGAAACCCGTATAATATTATTTGTTGACTGCAATTTATCATTTTTAAGGTGTGGTGTTTTTGTGTATATTTTGGATGATAATAAAAATTTATAATTAATTGAGACGTTGTGTACTCCTTCTTAAAGGGAAAGGATTTGTTTCCTTTTTGTGGTATAATCATTGATTTAGGAGTGTCCGTAGATGGATTGGACCAATTTCGTGGTATTACTTGTAGGCACTGTATACCCTTAGTCTTTCTGTAGACCTCATTTGGATGAACATTGTGCATGCAGCTTGAGATTCATCCAATGGGAGAGGCGATCTTGTCCAACCAATCGATGAGGACGCAGTGTATCCAAGTGGAAGGCTGTGGCTATAAAGGGATTTCTTTAAGCCACCAGTGGGGGTTGATGGATGCTGATGGATCCAGTCTAAGCAATTTGGAGCTGACTAGAGGATCAGGATATCTTATGGCTTCAATCTAGGGATTCCGGTTCCGGTTTGAGACCATATCCATAGCCTAGGGATTTCGACCCCGGCTGCCAGGATTATATCATCAAACCAAGGACTACTTAAGGAAGAAACCCAGGTTGGGACAATTTGGTCACCTGGCTACACACTTTGCAGACCTCAGACAGCTTCCTAAATCTGGCATTATTCCAGTCACGGTGGGTGCCCGCCAAAAGCGGGGTGCTGCTGGATTGGAGTAAATAGCCCTGGAACCTCTGAGGCATGGACATTCTAAATCCCTGGTGAGCCAGCGGAAGGGTGAGACTCTGTTGCCTGTTACATTTGTGTGTTTTGCGGGTTATGGGTTATGTGGCGTTAATTGTTTGGGGATCCAATAAAGTCTAATTATTGTGGTTCCCTCACCCTGTGTTGTCTGAGTAGTGTTACACCCACGGTTAAGGAGGCCGGCGTTCAGTTGGGATGAGCCCTGAGCCACGCTGTCTTTCTAAAGGCGGCGGGTTTTAGTGGACAAGAGCACCCACTGAGCCCCGTGTCTCCACAATTGGTGGCAGCAGTGGGATACTACTCAGCCTGGTTTACCCAGGGGAGCTGCAGCGGACTGGTGTTTTCGGACTCCGTCCAGGGCTCAACAACCAGGGAGGCACATAAGCATACCAGGCAGGCCATAGGGGAGGCATTCAGGTTTCGGACGCTGCAACGTCCAACCCCACCAGCTCAGCCATGGGACAAGGACCAGAGAGGAGTTACGACCGCAGCAGTAAATGGATGCTACAGGATCTGTGCCAGATGCGAAAGATTGACTACAGGAACACTGACACTCGGTCAGACTTGATCCGGAAATTAGTCTGTTGGGATGCCCAGAATGATGCAGAGGATGATGAGGACACTGCCGTTGTGGTATCAGAGGAGGTAAACCCTGTATCTCATCCTAGATCCAGTGACAGTCTGGAAACAAACCAAACCCAAGCAAACCGAGTCAAGGAATTGTTTACTGCATTGGGGCCTGAAGCTTCAAGGGAAGAGAGGGCTGGTGTTCTGCAATTTGTGTTTGGATTTCCAATTTCCTCACCATCAGCACCTACCTCCAGGATAGACCCCCACCAAGGAAGTCATCTTCGCTACAGGGATGTGCCAGTGTTTAATGATTCCAGCACTGAGATAGATGAACACTTGCAAAACTTTGAGATGCTAATGCGTATGCACCAGGTGCCCACAGATGAGTGGTCCAAATACCTGTGGACAAGCTTGCCGGTCCGGGCCCAGGAGGCTGTCCGATCACTTGGGCCTCAGGACTGCTTGGACTATGGAATTATTAAGGACACTTTGTTGGCCCTTTTTACCATAACACCCGAGAGACATCGCACTAAGTTCCGGACTATGTCTCGCCAGGGTGTCTCGTACGTCGAATTTGGCAGTCAACTCCAACGACACTGTAATCGCTGGCTCGATGGTCGGGCTGCCCACTCCGCTGCTGCCCTCCGGGATGTGATAGTGCTTGAACAGCTGCTGGAGCAGATGGACCCGGAAATCTGAGAATGGGTAGCTGACAGGAAGCCCGACACCCGAGAGCAAGCAGTGCGATTGGCTGACGAATTTACAGCCAACCGACCCAGCTGGAGGCCCAATAGGCCCACCGATCTGAGGAGGTCCCTCAACCATGGATCCAAGCAACCCCCAGACTCACATGCTGGACTAACTCATTACCCCACAGAAGCCCCAACAAGACAAAGGTTTACCAACAGGGTGGGTGACTTGTCTAACCCACGGCGCTGTTATACGTGTGGGCGCCTTGGACACATGGCCAAAGAGTGTCTACAAAACCGGGGCCCCATGCCTGGAGCCCGTCTACCAGTCAACATATGCCAAGATGAACCAACGAGACCTGAGGAATGCTACTCCCGAGAAACACCAATAGCTGAGGAAGTGGTTTATCCAGTCCACACCCTACGGCAGGCCGGACACCGTACACCAGCCAACCTCCATCCCCACATCCAGACGGTCAAGGTCGGTGATATACAGGCTCAGGGACTTCGAGACTTGGGATCTTCCATCACCCTGGTCAGCCCAGATATTGTTCCCACAGAACATCATTTACCTGGCCGCCAAGTGACCATCACCCTTGCTGGGGGTCAGCGCTCGAACATCCCTCTGGCACGAGTGCAGTTGGACTGGGGAACTGACCAGGGAGAGGTTGATGTGAGACTTGTGAACAGCCTCCCCACACCTGTCATTGTGGAGACTAATCAGAGCAAGGCTGATGTGGAGCTTATGGACACCGTCCTCACACCAGTTACTTTGGGGTCTGACCAGGAAGAGGTCCATA
Source organism: Anomaloglossus baeobatrachus (assembly GCF_048569485.1). Taxonomy (NCBI): domain Eukaryota; kingdom Metazoa; phylum Chordata; class Amphibia; order Anura; family Aromobatidae; genus Anomaloglossus; species Anomaloglossus baeobatrachus. The sequence continues at coordinate 134,056,284 of NC_134362.1, read as the reverse complement.
TGGAGTTTATGGACAGCCTCCCCACACCTGTTGTTTCGGGGACTAGCCAGAGGAAGTTGAAGTGGGGTTCATGGATGGCCCCACCAAGCCTGTTTCGGATACCACTCAGAGGGAAGTGAAAGTGGGGCTTGGGGATTACCTGCTTACACCAGTCATTTTGGAGAATGACCTAGGACAAGGACTATCCAGTCAGTTTGAAGCAGCCATCACCCACCTCCAAGCCAAGCAGGACCCTGATGTGGATCTTTCTAACATCTTTTCCAGGGATGGTTTGCATTCCCGGTCTCCATCATCCACTTCTGAGCCAAGAACCATGAGTAAGCCTAACCCCGCTGTGGCTATTGACTGGGGGAGGATTGATAGTGGGAGATTTGTGCAGGCCCAACTCATGGACCCCACCTTAGTGCTTGTCCACAATATGGCTGCTCAACTTGGGGGAGGTAATCAGGGGGAGGTGTATAGATGCAAGCCTCTGTTGCTGAACTCACCATTAAAAAGGACAATGCCGTCAAGAGGAGAAGGATGATCGGAAGCCTATCATGTCTGGCTAATATTAAGAAGGGGGAGCAATGTGACGACATGAACTCTCATGGGTTAAAGTTTCTTAACATTCAACCAGACTATTGTTCTTATGTGTGCTAAGTCATGTTTGCTTAGCTATTGTTCTCCAGACTTTTCCAGTAACCATTGTATTGTAGTTGTGTATTGCTAATGTGATTACCTTAGTAGCCATTGTTGAGACTGTGACTTGCAGACTCCATGTATACCCTTAGGGCGGCTTTGCACACTACGACATCGCAGGTGCGATGTCGGTGGGGTCAAATTGAAAGTGACGCACATCCGGCATCGCATGCGACATCGTAGTGTGTAAAGCCTAGATGACACGATTTACGAGTGCAAAATCGTCATAATCGTATCATCGGTGCAGCGTCGGCGTAATCTATAATTACGCTGACGTGACGGTCCGATGTTGTTCCTAGCTCCTGCGGCAGCACACATTGCTGTGAGTGAAGCCGCAGGAGCGAGGAACATCTCCTACCGGCGTCACCGCGGCTTCCGTAGGATATGCGGAAGGAAGGAGGTGGGTAGAATGTTACATCCTGCTCATCTCCGCCCCTCCGCCGCTATTGGTCGCCTGCCGTGTGACGTCGCTATGACGCCGCACGACCCGCCCCCTTAGGAAGGAGGCGGGGTGACGGCCAGAGCGACGGTCGCAGGGCAGGTGAGTGCGTGTGAAGCTGGCATAGCGATAATTTTCGCTACGTCAGCTATCACACGATATCGTACCTGCGATGGGGGCGGGGACTATCGCGTGCGACATCGCAGCATCGGCTTGCGATGTCGCAACGTGCAAAGCCCGCCTTAGTCTTTCTGTAGACCTCATTTGGATGAACATTGTCCATGCAGCTTGAGATTCATCCAATGGGAGAGGCGATCTTGTCCAACCAATCGATGAGGACGCAGTGTATCCAAGTGGAAGACTGTGGCTATAAAAGGGATTTCTTTAAGCCACCAGTGGGGGTTGATGGATGCTGATGGATCCAGTCTAAGCTCTTTGGAGCTGACTAGAGGATCAGGATATCTTATGGCTTCAATCTAGGGATTCCGGTTCCGGTTGGAGACCATATCCACAGCCTAGGGATTTCGACCCCGGCTGCCAGGATTATATCATCAAACCAAGGACTACTTAAGGAAGAAACCCAGGTTGGGACAATTTGGTCACCTGGCTACAGACTTTGCAGACCTCAGACAGCTTCCTAAATCTGGCGTTATTCCAGTCACGGTGGGTGCCCGCCAAAAGCGGGCTGCTGCTGGATTGAAATAAATAGCCCTGGAACCTCTGAGGCATGGACATTCTAAATCCCTGGTGAGCCAGCGGAAGGGTGAGACTCTGTTGCCTGTTACATTTGTGTGTTTTGCTGGTTATGTGTTATGTTCCGTTAATTGTTTGGGGATCCAATAAAGTCTAATTATTGTGGTTCCCTCACCCTGTGTTGTCTCAGTAGTGTTGCGCCCACGGTTAAGGAGGCAGGCGTTCAGTTGGGATGAGCCCTGAGCCACGCTGTCTTTCTAAAGGCAGCGGGTTTTAGTGGACAAGAGCACCCACTGAGCCCCGTGTCTCCACACATGGCTTGTGGGATAGTTTGTGAAAACATTAGTGGTTGTTGCATTTGTGGCTGATGTGAGTATGATATATTTGTTGGATAATGTTGACCTTGTAAAAATGGTTGATTAGTATTTTGGGCAAAAATGACAGATTGTGGGTATGTTGGTAACTGGCTTACTGCCTGTCTTGTTTGAAAGGTTGAGATATTGATGAAATTTTGGCCTTGTGATGGTTGTTGTATGCAATTTATTGGGATATTTTGACTTTGATGTTGAGTCATCTGAGTCATCATGTTGTTGATTTGTCATGACACTATAGTTGGTATTGTTGTTATAGGTCTATTAATGATATAGTTTGTGTCAATATTTTGTGCTGTTTGGTGGGCAATGTTGGTTACAACTGATGATGATGGCTGGTTTTGGTAAATTTTGGGTTATGTGTGGTAATGAAGCATCAGGATTAGAAGCATTGTAGTTTGTCCTCCACTGTTCGATTGTTAATAGTACGTGGTTTGGCAGTGGGCTTGTTTGGCAAGCTGAGATTAAAGTGAGTATGGCTGCCCTTAAGCGTTCCTGGTGGTCGGAATGTACTTTAGCCAAACATGGTGCAAGTGAGCGACAGAATCTTTCTATATCATTTTCGGGCATTAAGGAATTCATAATTGACATGACTCTTGTGTCAATAATTTCAGGCAGTGACCTGATTTCTTCAGGATGCCTTAGCCGACGTGCCCGATATGTGTTGGTTTGGTAACGTTGCCCTGAATTAGATATAGATGATGGTTGGACATTAACAGAAGAGGATTGTGTTTGGTTTTGTGTATGATTTGTTGTTGTCTGTGTATCAGCCTCACTTGATACCTGTTCTGCATTTTCATTTTGTGTTTGTTGGATTTCTGCTGTGGTGGAATGTGGCTGGTCCACCTCTGAAGCAGACGTTGCAGGAGCAGATTGTGCAGCTGATGGGTTTTCATCCGAATCATCCATGTTGTCGTCAGTTCTTTTTCACATTTTTAATTAAAAAAAAAGAGAGAAAAAAAAAAATTTCCCCTCACCCATGACAGCACCACGTGAGAGAGGGATCCACCCAGCGAGGACAGGAAACCATTCTGAAATAAAAGGGCGGTACCTCTCCCCTTCGTCAGTTGGTTTCCTGTCATTGATGGGAGACCTTGTTCTGGAACACGGCGTTTGTAGAAGGGTGCTTGAGACGTTGGTCCCTCCCTAATACGTTATTCTCTGGAAATCTCACACGTGGTGCTGTCATGGGTGAGGGGAAAACACCTCGGTTACTTACCGGTAGCCGGTTTTTCCAGAACCCATGACAGCACCCTTATAATCCCTCCCTTTTCACCCTTAGTGTGCACTATTCTGGGTGTGCATGTGTGTGTGTTATAGAGTTAAGTTCTATTGTTTGTTGGAGGTCCTCTCAATTCTCGGTAATCAACTGACGAAGGGGAGAGGTACCGCCCTTTTATTTCAGAATGGTTTCCTGTCCTCGCTGGGCGGATCCCTCTCTCACGTGGTGCTGTCATGGGTTCTGGAAAAACCTGCTACCGGTAAGGAAGCGAGGTGTATACGTTTGATAGTAAAACTTAAAACAATAACCATGTCATGAGTCTATTTTTCAAATTATACTTACTGAGTCACCTCCATAATTGGTCGCATAAAATCTAATTTTTCAAAATAAACATATCGTCTCTTTCGTGGATTTGCTGATGTTGACGGAATCGGGTTGAACTCGCGTCTATACTGATCCTGGGCAGATCTCCATCGGCGTCGTACCAAATCAACTATGTTTCAGAAAATTGATTGGAGGATTTTTTCATTTTTTCATTTTTCGATTTGAAAAAAAAAATTGATTTTTTAAAGAAAAAGAAAAAAAAACAAAACACTTATTAAAACTCAAATGTCTTTATTTTACTACTTTTTAAATTTACTTTTTTTTTTCATATCTAAAATATTATTCAAAAAAAATAAAAGAATTATTGAGAAAAACAAAATGAAATCCTTTACTATATTTAACCAAATAAAGTTAAATTTTAAATTTACTTTTTTAGTTAAAAAATAAATAGAATTAAAAAAATAAACAAATTTAAGCCATGCATAATGCATTAAAATTTTAAATTTAATTTAAAAAAAACCTTCAAAAAAAAGAAAAAAAAAACTTTAAAAAAAACCCTCACCAAATCGTGCTTTTTTCCCGGGTGAACAACGACCCCATCCATTGTTGGGGTAAAGCTCTGCAGCAACCACCTTCCATGTTCTGTCAACAAATGCCCGATCACGGTAGCCTTCAGATCGAGTGTCCCATAATTCTGGGTGGCACTCAACTACAGAAATTATTTTCTCAGTATCAACACGTGGACCCATGGATAAAAAAGATTAGAATCCAAATTAAAACAAGATTTCTTCTGAGAATTGAGAAAACACTCCTTCCATCACTGGGTGTGGGCAGCTAAATGAACAATATTAACAGCAAGTATCACATTACAGCCACCTGTTTCCAACTAAAACAATCTTTGCTATAATTGATTAAAAAACGAACACTGACAACACGGAGATGCATCCGTGACACGTACGTGTGCTCACGGACCCATAGACTTACACTGGGTGTGTGTATGCGTGATCCGTGCAGAAAACTGACATGCATCCGTGAGATACGCATACACATACGTGTCACGCAACCGGACACACGGACCGTATGGAAAAACGCACGTGTAACTGCAACCATTGAATAACATTGGTGCACGTTTGTCCGTGTCCCTGGTATATACGGAAACAAACCAAACACGCACGTGTCTGACGGACGTGTGAAGGGGGCCTAAAGCAAACAGTGTTGAAACTTCGTGGCATCCAAAAAGTGTCTGCTATACTAAATTAGTGTCCCACTGGTGCCAAGCAAGTTCCGCCACCTCTGCCTTCCACCCTCCTGAACATTTTATCTACGCTATTTTTATAGCAAACAGTGCTGAAACTTAGTGGCATCCAAAAAGTGTCTGCTATACTAAATTAGTGTCGAACTGGTGCCAATCAAGTTCCACCACCTCTGCTTTCTACCCTCCTGCACATTTTAGCTATGCTATTTTAAAGGGGTGGTTCACCCATATTTTTAATTGTCTAGATCGATATTATATTGAGAAACAATGTTTCTCTCAAATACCTTATGTTGTCAATAGTGCCCGTGAGAGGCGCTATTGCAGACCGCTGCTCCCCGTCCAGTGACGTACCCGTCCAGTGACGTACCCGTCCAATGCTGCCCCGTCACATCCGTGGGGCCGGCTACAGTCTTCCAGACTCTGAGCTGTGAGCGGTGTTTCACTGCTGTCACAGCCCATTTGCTCCCCCCCTCCTCCTCCCTCCTAGCATAGCACGACGCGTCTCCTGCTCCCCCTTCCCTCCTCCCTCCTAGCACGGCACATCTCCTGCTCCCTCCTCCCTCCTCGCAGAACGCTGCAAGCAAGAGACGTGCTGTGAGGGAGGAGGGAGGAGGAACAGGGAGAAGATGGGCTCAGAACGCAGCCGGCCGCACGGATGTGACGTGGCAGCATTGGACGGGTACGTCACTGGACGGGGAGCAGCGGTCTGCAATAGCGCCTCTCACAGGCACTATTGACAACATAAGGTATTTGAGAGAAACATTGTTTCTCAATATAATATCGATCTAGACAATAAAAAATATGGGTGAACCACCCCTTTAATAGCAAACAGTGCTGAAAATTAGTGGCATCCAAAAAGTGTCTGCTATACTAAATTAGTGTCCCTCTGGTGCCAAGCAAGTTCCACCACCTCTGCCTTCTCCCTCCTGCACATTTTAGCTACGCTATTTTTAAGGCCCGCTTCACACGTGCGTTAAAAACACGTGCGTTTTTTGTTGTCCGTTTTTCTTGTCCGTGTTACGTTTTTTCATCCGTTTTTTTGTTACGTGTGATATCCTTGAGCATCCGTGAGTCCGTATTTTCCTTCCGTTTGTCCGTTTTTTACGTCCGTGTGTGATCCGTGTCACTAGCGTTTCCAATCCGTTTTTAGATTCCATTTTGCTGTGGTTAGTCAACACATTAATTTGTTAATGTGTTACTGCTGGCAGTAATTGACATTTCACTGATTTATGTATAATTGAATTCTGTGCGTGGTTTTGTTTTCTTTTGCCATAGTGGTGTGTGGTTTTAGTTGATAATGTCCATATCAAATGAGGCTCTGCTTTTTCTTGCATGGATGGTTTGTAGACGATTTGGTGTAAGGCGATTTATGATTCCTTCTGCAGAAATGTCTCAAAGAAGACTGTGGGTGCATCCAATTGTTCAAATGCGTCCAACTCATGGACATTTCTATTGTCTATATGGTGAAATAAGGCGTTCTCCTGTAAACTTTAAAAAAAAACAACTCACCAAATCGTGCTTTTTTCCCGGGTGAACAACAGTCCCATCCATTGTTAGGGTAAAGCTCTGCAGCAACCACCTTCCATGTTCTGGAAGATGCATCAGTGACACGTACGTGTGCTCATGGACCCATAGACTTACACTGGGTGCGTGTATGCGTGATCCGTGCAGAAAACTGACATGCATCCGTGAGATACGCATACACATACGTGTCACGCAACCGGACACACGGACCGTATGGAAAAACGCACGTGTAACTGCAATCATTAAATAATATTGGTGCACGTTTGTCCATGTCCCTAGTATATACGGAAACGGACCAAACACGCACGTGTCTGACGGACGTGTGAAAGAGGCCTAAAGCAAACAGTGCTGAAACTTCGTGGCATCCAAAAAGTGTCTGCTATACTATATTAGTGTCCCACTGGTGCCAAGCAAGTTCCGCCACCTCTGCCTTCTACCCTCCTGCACATTTTATCTATGCTATTTTTATAGCAAACAGTGCTAAAACATAGTGGCATCCAAAAAGTGTCTGCTATACTAAATTAGTGTCCCACTGGTGCCAAGCAACTTCCACCACCTCTGCCTTCTACCCTCCTGCACATTTTAGCTACGCTATTTTTATAGCAAACAGTTCTGACACTTTGTGGCATCCAAAAACTGTCTGCTATACTAAATTAGCGTCCTACTGGTGCCAAACAAGTTCCACCACCTCTGCCTTCTACCCTCCTGCACATTTTAGCTCCTTTTTTTATAGCAAACAATGCTGAAACTTAGTGGCATCCAAAAAGTGTCTGCTATGCTAAATTAGTGTCACACTGGTGCAAGGCAAGTTCCACCACCTCTGCCTTCTACCTTCCTGCATATTTTTGCTAAGCTATTTTTATATCAAACAGTGCTGAAACTTAGTGGCATCCAAAAAGTGTCTGCTATACTAAATTAGTGTTCTACTGGTGCCAAGAAAGTTCCACCACCTCTGCCTTCTTCCCTCCTGCACATTTTAGCTACGCTATTTTTATAGCAAACAGGGCTGAAACTTAGTGGCATCCAAAAAGTGTCTGCTATACTAAATTAGTGTTCTACTGGTGCCAAGAAAGTTCCACCACCTCTGCCTTCTTCCCTCCTGCACATTTTAGCTACGCTATTTTTATAGCAAACAGTGCTGAAACTTAGTGACATCCAAAAAGTGTCTGCTATACTAAATTAGTGTCCTACTGGTGCCAAGCAACTTCCCCCCTCTGCTTTCTTCTCTCCTGCACATTTTAGCTACGATATTTTAATAACAAACATGCTGAAACGTTGTGGCATACAAAAAGTGTCTGCTATACTAAATTAGTGTCCCACTGATGCCATGCAAGTTCCACCACCTCTGCCTTCTACCCTCCTGCACATTTTATCTACGCTATTTTTGCAGCAAACAGTGCTGAAACTTAGTGGCATACAAATAGTGTCTACTATACTAAATTAGTGTCCTACTGGTGCAAGAATGTTCCACCACCTCTGCCTTCTTCCCTCCTGCACATTTTAGCTATGCTATTTTTATATCAAACAGTGCTGAAACTTAGTGGCATCCAAAAAGTACCTTCTATACTAAATTAGTGTCCCATTGGTGCCAAGCAAGTTCCACCACCTCTGCCTTCTACCCTCCTACACATTTTTGATACGCTATTTTTATAGCAAACAGTGCTAAAACTTAGTGGCATCCAAAAAGTGTTTGCTATATTAAATTAGTGTCCCACTGGTGCCAAGCAAGATCCACCACCTCTGCTTTCTACCCCCTCCTGCACATTTTAGGTATGCTATTTTTAAAGCAAACAGTGCTGAAACTTCGTAACATCCAAAAAGTGTCTGCTATACTAAATTAGTGTCCAACTGGTACAAAGCAAGTTCCACCACCTGTGCCTTCCACGCTCCTGCATATTTTAGGTCCTTTTTTTATAGCAAACAATGCTGAAACTTAGTGGCATCCAAAAAGTGTCTGCTATGCTAAATTAGTGTCACACTGGTGCAAGGCAAGTTCCACCACCTCTGCCTTCTACCTTCCTGCATATTTTTGCTAAGCTATTTTTATAGCAAACAGTTCTAAAACTTAGTGACATCCAAAAAGTGTCTGCTATACTAAACTAGTGTCCTACTGGTGCCAAGTAAGTTCCTCCCCCTCTGCTTTCTTCTCTCCTGCACATTTTAGCTACGCTATTTTTATAGCAAACAGTGCTGAAACTTAGTGACATCCAAAAAGTGTCTGCTATACTAAACAAGTGTCCAACTGGTGCCAAGCAAGTTCCTCCCCCTCTGCTTTCTTCTCTCCTGCACATTTTAGCTACGATATTTTTATAACAAACATGCTGAAACGTTGTGGCATACAAAAAGTGTCTACTATACTAAATTAGTGTCCCATTGGTGCCATGAAAGTTCCACCACCTCTGCCTCCAATCCTCCTGCACATTTTTGCTATGCTATTTTTATAGCAAACAGTGCTGAAACTTAGTGGCATCCAAAAAGTGTCTGCTATGCTAAACTAAACTAGTGTCACACTGGTGCAAGGCAAGTTCCACCACCTCTGCCTTCTACATTCCTGCATATTTTTGCTACGCTATTTTTTATAGCAAACAGTGCTGAAGCTTAGTGGCATCCAAAAAGTGTCTGCTATACTAAATTATTTCCTACTAGTGCCAAGCTAATTCCACCACCTCTGCATTCTACCCTTCTGCACATTTTAGCTACGCTATTTTTTATAGCAAACAGTGCTGAAACTTAGTGGCATCGAAAAAGTGTCTCCTATACTAAATTAGTGTCCCACTGGTACAAAGCAAGTTCCACCACCTCGACCTTCTACGCTCCTGCATATTTTAGCTACGCTATTTTTATAGCTAACTGTGCTGAAACTTAGTGGCATCGAAAAAGTGTCTGCTATACTAAATTAGTGTCCCACTGGAGCCAAGCAAGTTCCACCACCTCTGCTTTCTACCCTCCTGCACATTTTTGCTAGGCTATTTTTATAGCTAACTGTGCTGAAACTTAGTGGCATCGAAAAAGTGTCTGCTATACTAAATTAGTGTCCCACTGGAGCCAAGCAAGTTCCACCACCTCTGCTTTCTTCCCTCCTGCCTATTTTAGCAACGCTATTTTTATAGCAAACAGTGCTGAAACTTAGTGACATCCAAAAAGTGCCTGCTATACTAAATTAGTGTCCCACTGGTGCCAAGCAAATTCTACCACCTCTGCTTTCTACCCTCCTGCACATTTTAGGTATGCTATTTTTAAAGCAAATAGTGCTGAAACTTCGTAACATCCAAAAAGTGTCTGCTATACTAAATTAGTGTCCCACTGGTGCCAAGAAGGTTCCACCACCTTCTTCCCTCCTGCACATTTTAGCTATGCTATTTTTTATATCAAACAGTGCTGAAACTTAGTGGCATCCAAAACGTGTCTGCTATACTAAATTAGTGTCCTACTGGTGGAAAGTAAGTTCCACCTCTTCTGCTTTCTACCCTCCTGCACATTTTAGCTACACTATTTTTATAGAAAACAGTGCTGTAACTTAGTGGCATCGAAAAAGTGCCTGCTATACTAAATTAGTATCTAACTGGTGCCAAGCAAGTTCCTCCCCCTCTGCTTCCTTCCCTCCAACACATTTTTGATACGCTATTTTTATAGCAAACAGTGCTAAAACTTAGTGGCATCCAAAAAGTGTCTTATATACGAAATTAGTGTCCCACTGGTGCCAGGCATGTTCCACCACCTCTGCCTTCTTCCCTCCTGCACATTTTAGCTATGCTATTTTTTATATTAAACAATGCTGAAACTTTGTGGCATCCAAAAAGTGTCTGCTATACTAAATTAGTGTCCAACTGGTGCCAAGGAAGTTTCCCCCCCTCTGCTTTCTTCTCTCCTGCACATTTTAGCTACGATATTTTTATAACAAACATGCTGAAACGTTGTGGCATACAAAAAGTGTCTGCTATACTAAATTAGTGTCCCACTGGTGCCATGCAAGTTCCACCACCTCTGCCTTCTTCCCTCCTGCACATTTTATCTACGCTTTTTTTGTAGCAAACAGTGCTAAAAGTTAGTGGCGTCCAAGAAGTGTCTGTTATACTAAATTAGTGTCCAACTGGTGCCAAGTAAGTTCCTCCACCTCTGCTTTCTTCTCTCCTGCACATTTTAGCTACGATTTTTTTTATAACAAACATGCTGAAACTTTGTGGCATCTAAAAAGTGTCTGCTATGCTAAATTAGTGTCCCACTGGTGCAAGGCAAGATCCACCACCTCTGCCTTCTACCTTCCTGCTTATTTTTGCTACGCTATTTTTATAGCAAACAGTGCTGAAAATTCGTGGTATCCAAATAGTGTCTGCTATACTAAATTAGTGTACTACTGGTGCCAAGCAAGTTCCTCCACCTCTGCTTTCTTCTCTTCTGCCCATTTTAGCTATGCTATTTTTATAACAAACATGCTGAAACCTTGTGGCATACAAAAAGTGTCTGCTATACTAAATTAGTGTCCCACAGGTGCCAAAAAGTTTCCACCACCTCTGCCTTCTTCCCTCCTGCACATTTTAGCTATGCTATTTTTATATCAAACAGTGCTGAAACTTAATGGCATCCAAAAAGTGACTGCTATACTAAATTAGTGTCCCACTGGTGCCAAGCAAGTTCCACCACATCTGCCTTCTACCCTCCAACACATTTTTGCTACGCTATTTTTATAGCAAACATTTCTATAACGTAGTGGCATTTTAAAGTGTCTGCTATACTGAATTAGTGTCCCACTGGTTCCATGCAAGTTCTACCAACTCAACCAATATGTGCGGCTATACTATCATTCCCTGATATTCACGAAACTGTTGTCCTATGTCTATCTCTTGAATTATATTATGATAATGATTAAGAAATTATGGATTCCTGTACAATTATTGTAGGTTAAATTAAGTTCTACCAACTCTGCCTTCTACCCTCCTGCACCTTTTTGCTATGCTATTTTTATAGCAAACTGTGCTGAAACTTAGTGGCATCGAAAAAGTGTCTGATATATTAAATTAGTGTCCAACTAGTACAAAGCAAGTTCCCCCACCTGTGCCTTCTACGCTCCTGCATATTTTAGCTACGCTATTCTTATAGCAAACAATGCTGAAACTTAGTGGCATCCAAAAAGTGTCTGCTATGCTAAATTAGTGTCACACTTGTGCAAGGCAAGTTCCACCACCTCTGCCTTCTACCTTCCTGCATATTTTTGCTACGCTATTTTTATAGCAAACAGTGCTGAAGCTTAGTGGCATCCAGAAAGTGTCTGCTATACTAAATTAGTGTCCTACTGGTGCCAAGTAAGTTCCACCTCCTCTGCTTACTACCCTCCTGCACATTTTAGCTACGCTATTTTTAAAGAAAACAGTGCTGAAACTTAGTAACATCCAAAAAGTGTCTGCTATACTAAACTAGTGTCCAACTGGTGCCAAGCAAGTTCCTTCCCCCTGCTTTCTTCTCTCCTGCACATTTTAGCTACGATATTTTTATAACAAACATGCTGAACTGTTGTGGCATACAAAAATTGTCTGCTATACTAAATTAGTGTCCCACTGGTGCCATGCAAGTTCCACCACCTCTGCCTTCTACCCTCCTGCACATTTTATCTACGCTATTTTTGTAGCAAAAGTGCTGAAACTTAGTGGCATACAAAAAGTGTCCACTATACTATATTAGTGTCCCACTGGTGCCAAGAAGGTTCCACCACCTCTGCCTTCTTCCCTCCTGCACATTTTAGCTATGCTATTTTTTATATCAAACAGTGCTGAAACTTAGTGGCATCCAAAAAGTGTCTGCTATACTAAATTAGTGTCCTACAGGTGCCAAGTAAGTTCCACCTCTTCTGCTTTGTACCCTCCTGCACATTTTAGCTACGCTGTTTTTACAGCAAACAATGCTGAAACTTCGTGGCATCCTAAAAGTGTTTGCTATATTAAATTAGTGTCCCACTGGTGCCAAGCAAGTTCCACCACCTCTGCCTTCTGCGCTCCTCACATTTTAGCTACGTTGTTTTTACAGCAAACAATGCTGAAACTTCGTGGCATTCAAAAAGTGTCTGCTTTGCTAAGTTAGTGTCACACTGGTGCAAGGCAAGTTCCACTACCTCTGCCTTCTACCTTCCTGCATATTTGTGCGATGCTAGTTTTATAGCAAACATTGCTGAAACTGAGTGGCATCCAAAAAGTGTCTGCTATACTAAATTAGTTTCCTACTAGTGCCAAGCAAGTTCCACCACCTCTGCATTCTACCCTCCTGCACATTTTAGCTACGCTATTTTTATAGCAAACAGTTCTGACACTTCATGGCATCCAGAAAATGTCTGCTATACTAAATTAGTGTCCCACTAGTGCCAAGCAAGTTCCACCACCTCTGCTTGCTACCCTCCTGCACATTTTAGCTACGCTATTTTTATAGAAAACAGTGCTGAATCTTAGTTGCATCCAAAACGTGTCTGCTATACTAAATTAGTGTCCTACTGGTGCCAAGAAAGTTCCACCACCTCTGCCTTCTTCCCTCCTGCACATTTTAGCTACGCTATTTTTATAGCAAACAGTGCTGAAACTTAGTGGCATCCAGAAAGTGTCTGCTATACTAAATTAGTGTCCTACTGGTGCCAAGCAAGTTCCACCACCTCTGCCTTCTACCCTTCTACACATTTTTGTTAGGCTATTTTTATAGCAAACAGTTCTGAAGTTTAGTGGCATCAAAAAAGTGTCTGCTATACTAAATTAGTGTCCCACTGGTGCCAAGCAAGTTCCACCACCTCTGCTTTCTACCCTCCTGCACATTTTAGCTACCCTATTTTTATAGCAAACAATGCTGAAACTTAGTGGCATCCAAAAAGTGTCTGCTATGCTAAATTAGTGTCCCATTGGTGCCATGCAAGTTCCACCACCTCTGCTTCCAACCCTCCCGCACATTTTTGCTATGCTATTTTTAAAGCAAACAATGCTGAAACTTAGTGGCATCCAAAAAGTGTCTGCTATGCTAAACTAGTGTCACACTGGTGCAAGGCAAGTTCCACCACCTCTGCATTCTACCATCCTGCACATTTTAGCTACGCTATTTTTGTAGCCAACAGTGCTGAAACTTAGTGGCATCCAGAAAGTGTCTGCTATGCTAAATTAGTGTCCTACTGGTGCTAAGCAAGTTCCACCACCTCTGCCTTCTACACTCTTACACATTTTTGCTACGCTATTTTTATGGAAAACAGTGCTAAAACTTAGTGGCATCCAAAACGTGTCTGCTATATTAAATTAGTGTCCTACTGGTGCCAAGAAAGTTCCACCTCCTCTGCCGCCTTCTTTTCTGCACTTTTTAGCTACGCTATTTTTATAGCAAACAGTGCTGAAACTTAGTGGCATCCAAAACGTGTCTGCTATACTAAATTTGTGTCCCACTGGTGCCAAGCAAGTTCCACCACCTCTGCTTTCTACCCTCCTGCACATTTTAGCTACGTTATTTTTATAGCAAACAGTTCTGAAACTTAGTGGCAATTAAAAAGTGTCTGCTATACTAAATTAGTGTCCCACTGGTGCAATGGAAGTTCCACCACCTCTGCCTTCAACCCTCCTGCACATTTTTGCTATGCTATTTTTATAGCAAACAGTGCTGAATCTTAGTGGCATCGAAAAAGTGTCTGCTATACTAAATTAGCTTCCTACTAGTGCCAAGCAAGTTCCACCACCTCTGCATTCTACCCTCCTGCACATTTTAGCTACGCTATTTTTATAGCAAACAGTTCTGAAACTTCGTGGCATCCAAAAAGTGTCTGCTATACTAAATTAGTGTCCTACTAGTGCCAAGAAAGTTCCACCACCTCTGCTTTCTACCCTACTGCACATTTTAGCTACTGTGAGACAGGGGATATAGCTCAGCTAGGATCTTTGCTTTGGTCCAAGCGAGTGGCTATGGATTCACAGATGACAGCGGCAGACTGGCAGGTTCCAAACAGATACGGCCACTGCCGTGTTTATTGTGTACACTTATTCTTCAGTGTAACACATGCAAAAACAGTAAAATAAATGTCTAAGGCCATCTGGCCACTAACTAACAACTGAATGCTAACTACAAAATAAACCTATGTAATAAACAAAACAGTATTCTCTTACTGTGTAGGTTTCTCAGCACAGCCAGTCCTGCTATCCTCAGCAGGTTCTCTGTTCTGAATGCCTCCTGATTATTTCAGCTGATCCAGTGGGGAAATCAAAACCCTGGATTGAATGTGGAGAAGGGAGCAACCAGTCACACTGCCATTCCTACTGATTGCTCCAGAAAAAACTGAGCCCAAAATTACAATGAAATAAAAAGGCTTCAGTGACTAACTTATTGCTGAGCCAGATATAATGTTCCCAGCTTTTCCCAGCCCATTTGCATGGGCCAAACCGCTCCACAATCAATACATGGAGACATATGAAATGAACCGAGGGGAAACATTCCAGTTCTCTAGTACTTCTCCCCTCGACATCTCACACTACGCTATTTTTATAGAAAACAGTGCTGAAACTTAGTGGCATCCAAAAAGTGTCTGCTATACTAAATTAGTGTCCTACTGGTGCCAAGATATTTCCACCACCTCTGCTTTCTACCCTCCTGCACATTTTATCTATGCTATTTTTGTAGCAAACAGTGCTGAAACTTAGTGGCATCCAAAAAATGTCTGCTATACTAAATTAGTGTCCCACTGGTGCCAAGCAAGTTCCACCACCTCTGCCTTCTACCCTCCTGCACATTTTAGCTACGCTATTTTTATAGCAAACCGTGGTGAAACTTAGTGGCATTGAAAAAGTGTCTGCTATACTAAATTAGTGTCCCACTGGTACAAAGCAAGTTCCACCACCTGTGCCTTCTACGCTCCTGCATATTTTAGCTACGCTATTTTTATAGCAAACCATGCTGAAACTTAGTGGCATCGAAAAAGTGTCTGCTATACTAAATTTGTGTCCTACTGGTGCCATGCAAGTTCCACCATGTCTGCCTTCTTCCCTCCTGCACATCTTAGCTACGCTATTTTTATAGCAAACCATGCTGAAGCTTAGTGACATCCAAAAAGTGTCTGCTATACTAAATTAGTGTCCCACTAGTGCCAAGCAAGTTCCACCACCTCTGCTTTCTACCCTCCTGCACATTTTTGCTACGCTATTTTTAAAGCAAACAGTGCTGAAACTTCGTGGCATCAAAAAAGTGTCTGCTATACTAAATTAGTGTCCCACTGGTACAAAGCAAGTTCCACCACCTCTGCCTTCTACCCTCCTGCACATTTTAGCTACGCTATTTTTATAGCAAACAGTGCTGAAATTTAGTGGCATCCAAAAATTTTCTGCTATACTAAATTAGTGTCCCAGTGGTGCCAAGCAAGTTCCACCACCTCTGCTTTCTACCTTCCTGCACATTTTAGCTACACTAATTTTATAGCAAACAGTGCTAAAACTTAGTGGCATCCAAAACGTGTCTGCTATACTAAATTAGTGTCCCACTGGTGCCAAGCAAGTTCAACCACCTTTGGTTTCTACCCTCCTGCACATTTTTGCTACCACATTTTAAGTGGTCAATCTTGTCGCTAACAAAATGAGTGGCAAAAGGACAGATGCTGGTGGAAAGGGGAACAGGCGTTTTGGAAAAGGAAAAAAAGTTTGTGTCCGTGGGGAAGGTGTGAATGGTACATTAACATCTGCTGAAGATAGGCCATCTTCCAGCAAAAGTAAGATGTCTACTACTTTCCGTGGCCAATCCGATGTGCTCCCTTTTTTACGGAACCAAACAACTGGAACAAAGGTAGATGATGCACAAAAAAAACACATGCTTGAATGGATCTCAAGTGCTACAAGTGGCCTCTCCTCCACCTCAACTTGAAAATCCAATAAACAACATTGCTCTGAGTTGTCATCCCAATCGCACTTGCTTTCTCCCAGCTCTCAAGTCTCCACCCGCCCTGAGACTATGGTGTAACAGAGATGGCTGAGTCTGCAGAGCTGTTCAGTCACACTTTAGGCTGGGAATCAGAGGTCTGCTCCCAAGCTACAGTGAGTACAGACCAGGAAATGATCTGCAGTGATGCCCAGAAGCATTGTGACCCAGATTCTGGCCCTGATGACCAAGTTTCTGAGCATAATGTAGACCCTCATTCCTAAACTGTAACACCTGTTGGTGGAGACAATGAGGAACATACAGATGATGATGAGACGCAGATACCAGATTGGGATGACAACGTAACTATTTAGTCAGGGCAGGAAGAGGTTAGGTCTGAGGGTGAGGGGAGTGCAAACACAACGCTTGATTATAAAGTTCTAGATCCCACATACTGTCAACCCTCAGTCGGGCACTCGAGGAGGTTACCAGAGGCAGTGGAGGAGGATGCAACTGACAACGAAGTAACCTTGCGCCTTCCTGGATAGAGTCAGAGTACTGGAAGCACGTCAACAAGTGCACCCTTAGCCACCACCCTGCCTCTGAGCACAAGTCGGTTTGGCTCTGCATGTCGCATGTCCTCTAAGCCTTGCCTAGCCTAGTCGTTTTTTGACCTTGCAAAGGATCTCCCAAATCATGTGATCTGTAAAATTTGCCGGCTATCTATAAGTAGAGTCCAAAATTTCACCAGTTTGACAACTTTTTCCATGAATCGTCACATAAATAACAAGCATAAGTCCCAGTGGGAAGCTCCCTGTGCTGCAATGCGGCCTAGCGGAGCGGGCCATCCACGGCCTGCCCCTTCCAGTGCATCCGCGCGCTCTTCATCTTCTATGACTGTGGGGATAGCTGTCAGACCTGTTCTTCCACGCAGACATCCCACCACTTTAACCACAACAGGCAGTTTGCTTGGTAGGTCATCAGTTGGTTTGGTAGGGGAAACAAATGCTGGTGTAGAGCTCTCTCAGGCATCGAGAGCACCAACTTTGGATGAAGGCAACATCATGTCTCCGCCTGCACTTTTCTCACAGACCTGCAGTTTTCCAGGGACACCCTACTCACCACCGTCTCCACACAGCAGCCAGATCTCAGTCCCTCAGTTGTGGACAAAAAAGGCCATTTCCTCCTAGCCATGACAAAGCTAAGAGGTTGACTTTATCCCTCTGTAAGCTCTTGGCTACTGAAATGCTGCCTTTCTGCCTGGTGGACACAGAGGATTTTCGAGACCTTATGTCTGTCACAGTGCCCCAGTACCAGATGCCCAGTCGCCACTACTTCTCCAAGAAAGGTGTGCCTGCGCTACACCAGCTTGTTGCACACAACATCACCGCTTCCTTGAGAAACTCTGTGTGTGACCGGGTGCATTTCACCACCGATACTTGGACCAGTAAGCATGAACAGGGACGTTACATGTCACTGACTGGGCACTGGGTAACTATGGTGATAGATGGAGAAGGGTCTGCAATCCCCACGACTTGTGCGTCAATCCTCTGTATGTGGAAGTTCCTCCACTGCTTCTGCCTCCTCAACCTCATCTGGGTCTCCCTTCTCCACCCCAAGCCTGCCTGGTCAGGCCACCCACGTTGCAACTGCGCACAAGGAATCCTTCACACCTCCTTACTATGCTGGCAGCAGAGCTCAACGGTATCAGGCGGTCTTTAGCTTGAAATGTCTTGGAAATAAGAGTCACACAGCAAATGAGTTGTGGTCAGCACTGCGGTCCGAGATTCGTAAATGGTTGTCTCCACTCAACCTGCAGCCAGGGAAGGCCATGTGCGACAACGCAGCAAACCAGGGTGCGGCCCTTTGCCGGGGCAAGGTGACACACGTGCCTTGTATGGCTCACGTGTTGAAACTTGTTGTCCAGCAAATTTTAACCCTCTATCCCCGCCTAGATTGGCTTCTGCACAGGGCACGGTCACTCTCTGCTCACTTCCGCCGTTCAACCGCCACAGCTGACCGACTTGCATCACTCCAGAAGTCTTTCGGCCTGCCGGTTCATCGCCTGAAATGCGATGTGGCGACACGCTGGAATTCGACTCTCCACATGTTACAGCGACTGTGGCAGCATCGCCGAGCCCTGGTGCAATACGTTATGACATATAGCCTGGGCCAACGAGATGCTGAGGTGGGGCAGATCACGCTGATGGAGTGGTCTCAGATCAAGGACCTATGCACCCTTCTGCACAGTTTCGACATGGCGACAAATATGTTTAGTGCTGACAATGCCATTATCAGCATGACAATTCCAGTCATTTACATGCTGGAGCACACGCTAAACACTATTCGGAGTCAGGGGGTGGGACAAGAAGAAGGGGAGGAAGTACAGGAGGATTCATATGCGCAAGGGATACCAACATCTACAAGGTCCAGACGTTCATCATCACCAAGGCAGCAGGCATGGAATGGTGGGGAAGAGGGATTAACAAGGGCGCATGGTAGCAGCCAAAATGTTGAGGAAGGTGCAGGAGACCCGGATGAAATGGAGGACGAACTCTCGATGGACATGGAAGACTCAGCAGATGAGGGAGACCTTGGTAAAATTTTGGTTGAACGAGGTTGGGGGAGATGTCAGAGGAAGAAAGCACGGTTAGCACCTCTACTCCACAAACACAGTGAGGACTTGGTCCGCATGGATGCGCAAGACACATGAGTGCCTTCTTGCTGCACTACCTACAACATGACCCTTGGATTGTCAAAATTAGAAGTAATGATGACTACTGGGTTGCCACACTATTAGATCCCTGGTACAAGTCCAAATTTTGTGAAATAATTCCAGCCATAGAAAGGGACGCACGTATGCAGGAGTATCAGCAGAAGCTGTTACTCAATCTTAGCTCGGCTTTTCCACCAAACACCAGTGGTGCACACAGTGAATCTCCCAGTTGTAACTTGACAAACATGGGACTGTCTTGTCATCAACAGTCTAACCGTACCAGCAGCACCGTATCTGGTGCTGGTAACAGCAATTTTATTGAATTGTTTCAATTTTTTTAGACCATCCTTTGCAAGGCTACCAGAGACAACAAGTCTGACACATAGTGAACGGCTGAAAAGGATGATACAGGAGTATCTCCAAATGAACATTGATGCCATGACTTTGCAACTGGAGCCTTGCTCATTTTGGGCTTCAAATCTTGAAAAATGGTCTGAGCTCGCCACTTACGCCTTTGAGATCTTGTGGTATCCCGCAGCCAGCGTTGTCTCCGAATGTGTCTTCAGTGCTGCTGAGTGTGTGCTGACAGATAAGCGCACGCGTCTGTCCAGTGACAATGTGGACAGACTAATGTTCATCAAAATGAACAAGTCATGGATCCACAAGGAATTTACTACCCCTGTGTCATCCTGGGGAGAGTAAATGCTTGTGGATTTTGAATGTGCTTGATGCAAATCTACCTGTGAAGTGTACAACTGGGGCACAAGTGCTGCCACTGAAGGGGTGGGTGTGTGTGTGGCCCAATTTTTGGAAAAAAGGGAGACTCCGCTTGGAGTAACCCTTGTTTACAGTGTTTTTAAAAATGATCCAAGATGAACAGAGCTGGGATCAGGAAAGACTTAACTATCTACCCTGGTGTCATCCTGTTGACGGTTAAGGATGGCGTATTTTTGAATGTGCTTGATGAAAATCTACCTGTGAAGTGTACAACTGGGGCAAAAGTGATGCCACTGAAGGAGTGTCTGTGTGGCCCAATTTTTGGAAAAAAGGGAGACTCTGCTTGGAGTCCGCTTGCTGTGTTTTTAAAAATGAGCCAAGATGGACAAGTCTTGGTTCAGCAAGGACTTTGCTACCTACCCCGGTGTCATCCTGGGGACAGTTAAGGCTGGCGTATTTTGGAATGTGCTTGATGCAAATCAAAACATCCTGTTTGAAACTAGGGCACAAGTGATGTCACTGAAGGGGTGTCTGTGTGGCCCAATGTTTGGAAAAGAGGGAGACTCTGCTTGTGTTTTACATGATTTTAGAAGGGCATGCCATGCCTATATCTGTGTCTCTTCCTCTTTTTCCTCGTCCAGCTGTTTTGTTTTCGCATGAGTATTTGTCCTTGTCACTTTCCCATGTGTTTGTGGTGTCTTGGGAGTTGTTTGTCACCTTTTGGACACCTTTGAAGTTTTTATGTGTTTGTGATTGCCTCCTATTGTTTTCAATGGGGTTCGAGAGGTTCGTCGAATGGCTCGTCGAACCGAACTCGAACGCGGCCTCCGTTCGTCAAACCGAGTTGAACTCGAGCCTCTAGAGGTTCGCTCATCTCTACTAATTAGAGGAAACCGCTCCCTCCAAATTTCATACCTGTGTTGCCCTGGTAATATCCAGCGGGTGCCGTTAAACCTTATTATCATGGAACCGCCACCATGTGCGATTCCGGAATTACCAGCTCACCGGTGTTTGTATCAGTGGAACGAAATATGTGTTCCACCAGCCGGTAACACCATGACAGCTGGTGTCATGTGATGGCTGTGGAACGCAATATGCGCTCCGTCGGCCGGAACCTCTATGGCCGCCAATGGTGTGTGGATAGTGCAGAACGCTCTCTGCACCCCTAAACCTGACCTGGAGTATTTCTCAGCTGTCCACCAGACATCCTGCTGAAAAAAGTGGCCCTAGAGAACACAGGTGAAAGGACCAACGTTCCGCAAGACTGCAGGAACATATTATGTGCTACACAAAACAATGCTGCCAACAGTTTATATGTTAACTAGAATCATAGACATTATCAATATGTAACAATGTATACAGATTAATTATACCCATACGCTTATATATACTCAATTACCATTAAGATTAACCCTAGAAGCCCTGCCTGACACATGCTGGTATGCTGAAAGTCCAGAGTAAAGCAATCATATTAGAATACCATGAATACAAAGAAAAAACACTTTTTCTAATCCAATGCTATTGTAACACCCTGGGGTCGGGGGGTTTTCACCCGACTCATCGCCGGGACGGGGATGCAGATCCTCTGCATTGTCACGGGCTGGCCTGACCCAGTTTCATGACCCCGAGGCATACAGGGATGGCAAGGTAGAGGGTGGTAGGAAGGATGGATATAAGTCCGCATAGCAACATGTTCAGGTACAGATAAATTGAAAAGCCGTCCCTTAGGAAATTTACATCCAGGCACTTAGTCAATGGCGCAATCATAGTCCCTATGCGGAGACAAGGACTAGAGATGAGCGGTGTTTGAATCGAACCGTTCGACAATTTCAAATTCGAGTTGTTTTGGGCGATGTTCGAGTCGTTCGATGAACTCGAACGATTTGCTTCACGTTCGACAGTTCGAGTTAACGTTCGATAACGGTTTAATCCCCAAAAGCGTGTCTTTTCACAGTAAGGCTATGTGTGCACATTGCGTATTTGCATGCGTCCTGCGTCCCCAGCACAGTCCCTCTCTCTCCTACTCACCGATCAGGTGCACGGCTGTCACAAAGCTCCGGCGGCTTTTCCTCTTTTGAAAATGGCTGCCACTCATTATTCAATCTGGTATTCCCTGCTTTCTGCCCCCACGGTCTCACTGCAACCAATCACAGCCGCCGGTGGGCATGTCTATATCATGCAGTAAAATAAATAAATAATAATAAAAAAAAAACCTGCGGTCCCCCCCAATTTTGATACCAGCCAAGATAAAGCCACACGGGTGGAGGCTGGTATTGTAAGGATGGGGAGCGCCATGTTATGGGGAGCCCACCAACCTAACAATATCAGCCAGTAGCCGCCTAGAATTGCTGCATCCATTAGATGCGACAGTCCAAGGACTGTACCCGGCTCATCCCGAATTGCCCTAGTGCGGTAGCAATCGGGGTAATAAGGAGTTAAATGGCAGCTTATAGCTGCCACTGTGACGCCCTGGCCTAGCCAGGTAGTCACAGACACAACACCATACACCCCCCTTCCCTGGACAGGTCACACCAGTCACACATTAAATAATTGTTACCACCCTCCAGGGTTGATGTCCACACCAGGTGGGGCAGAGCCAGGCGGTTGACCCTGCCTACCGAGGAGTTCACAGGCCTGGAGGTGGGAAAAACACAGTAGTCAGTCCAGTTGTGGTCTGTAGAGCGTGAGGAGTGAAACTGTTGGTGTCTGGGTTGGAGCCCAGGCACTTCCAGCAAGGTAGGCAGATGGTGGTGGCCGTCTGCAGGAGTTGGTGATTGTCAGCGGAACCGTAGGACCAGGGTCGGGCGGTGGCCCGCCGGTACCGAACCGGGGACCCAACTGGAGCCAAGCACCAGGCAGGGTACTCAGACCCCGACTAGGCTTGAAGCCGACCTTTAGTCAAATTTACTGATTGCGGTCTGGACCTCAGGGGTTCATTCCCACCCAAGTCCCGATTGAAGGCAACAGCCGAACCGTTCCGGATAAGCACCACTGCCAAGGGACAGAGATCCATAGGGCCAGCGTCTGCGGGCAAACGGGCTCTTCCGGCACGTATATGCCGGGGAGCAGACTACCGGTGCCCAGGCATTGGAGTCAAGATACAAAACACAGGTGCAGGGAAACGACAGCCACCATCAACCTATCCAGGGAGAACAACGCAGCCGGCTGCGGGCCCCGTCCATCCAGCCATTTGGTTTACCAGAGACTCTGTCCATCTGTGTCTGAGTGAGTACACCTGTGCCATCTGTCACCACGCTGCGCTGCACCGCAACTCTGCACCCTGCATAACCCATCCTACGGAACCCTCCCTCCTGCAGGGCCCCGGGACCAACAGCCCCTACCGACGGAGGGGTCAACACCTAGGTGCTCCCCACCATCGCTCCCGGGAACCCCGTCACCAGCAGCGGTGGTGCCCACCATCACCACAACCCGTGGGTGGTGTCACGAACTCTATCTATACCAAAAAAAATTTAACTCCCCTTTTCACTCGTGGGCGAGGAGCGCTGCTCGGGCCCCGGGTCTGGCCCACTCGAGCCATCGAGGAGAAGGCACCGGTTTCGAGCGCGATCTCCCCGAGCAGCCACCGCGACGGGGAAGCTGGCCCCCGCCTCCGACAACTTGGTGTCATAAACAGGATTGAACCAGTCTACTTACCGGTAGAAGTGCGCCTTGTAATCCCCGTCAGCGGCGTCCCGCTGAAAAATCTGAAGATCCGCCATTTTGGGCGCGAAGATTTCCAGCTTGAGTCGTCTTCCCGAGCGGTGAGGGCGCGAAAAGTGGAGCCCCGCCCCTGAAGGGGTGAAGTGCTGTATAAAGACCAAGGGGGAGCAAGTGAACCGGCTGCTGCTGATGCCCGCGGGAGAAGAAGAGAAGAGATGTCAGCGTTCCCGGACAGGAGCGGTGAGGTGCCTGCCGCTGGAGCGGCGGGGCCCAGAAGAAGCAGAGGAGGAGTAGCCTTTGGGGACTGCGGCCTGGGTGAGTTCCCCGTCGGAACCGCTGCCTGGTTGGAGCGGGAGCTGGGCCGGTTCTGCATGAAAGCAAGGGTGCAGAGTCTGCAGCAGTTACTCGATTGGAGGGCAGGGGTCCGCAGACTGGTTGCCGTGGTGTGGGCCCGTGAGCAGGGGGCCGCCACCATCGTGCAGCATCGGGATCAGGCCACGCAGGCTCCTGAACCAGCCCTGATCGAGTGGGAGCCGGGACCCAGCCACGCCGCAGCGGGTGGGTCTGAGATGGTGCAGCTGATGGACGAAGAGGTCCCAAGTGCGCTGCCCCTGCTACCGTTCCCGTTAACGATATACAGCCCTGGCACCTACTGAACCTGGATGGGGAACCCGGTGGATCATCAGACTGTTAGCCGGGTCGGTCCCCTGCTGTGGTAACTGCTCCCCAACATGACCCCTGAAGTTCAAAGTTAATGTTTTAAAGTTGAAGTTTTAAAAGGTCCCATTCCTGCAGCGCCGCCTGCCTTTGTTGAACGCCCCCATGTCCCGTGGGGCACCATCCGGTATGCCGGGTGGAAGGAGCTGGAGCCTGCCTGACTTGTTGAACGTCGCTGGGACCGGAACCCCAGTGGGCCCCTAGTGGAGGACGGCAGGGAGTTAGGAGAGCGAGGACAGTTCAGTAAAGTGGAGCTCGGCCACCTAACCCGCACCACAGGCAGTGGAAGACGGGGTCTTTGTGGACAGTGCCACCGTGAGTGAGCGTGGCATTGGAGACCCGTGCTGCCCTGTGGTGGACAGGGGAAAGGAGCTAGAGGAGGCTGCGCTGGCAGTGGAGTTTCTACAGTTGTTTATGGCAGCTAAAGGCTGTTGAAGCGCTCATCCCCGTTGGGACTGATGTTGTCCCTGTGTCCCCACTCCCAAAGAACAAGGCCGAGAACTTGCAGGCCACCCAAAAACTATTGGGTTTGTACACATTCTGCCCCAATTGCCCTTCCCGCCACTGCCAGTCTCCGGAGAGGCTGGTTGGAGGAAGGACCCGCAGCAGAGCAGGCTGGGGTCTGGTCACCACCGGGACAGGTGACCATCCTCCGGGTCAGGGGTCCCCTTGGACGTGGTGCCCCTGAGTGACTGCCGGGTGCGAAACACCGTACCCGTTCCCTCTTGGGTAGCCTGGGCCAGGTTCCTATTTCCGGACTTGGGAAAAGGGATGCTGCCCATTTCTTAGGGGCAGCATCAAGGTCTAGGTTGCTTGGGTGGGAAAGCGGAAGGACATGGACCCGTTCCCTGTTGTTAATAAAGATGTTTCCATTTGTAACGGTTTAAGAATGTGCCTCCCGTAAGGGAGGAAATGAAAAAAATGCTTAATGTTTTCATGTTTTGTTTCCCGTTGTTTTTAAATATTTACAGAGAAATAAAACCGGTGGTGGACGGGCAGCCCGCGGATGGTCTGCATTAAACCAAGGGGGAATGTGACGCCCTGGCCTAGCCTGGTAGTCACAGACACAACACCATACACCCCCCTTCCCTGGACAGGTCACACCAGTCACACATTAAATCCCTGTTGCCACCCTCCAGGGTTGATGTCCACACCAGGTGGGGTGGAGCCAGGCGTTTGACCCCGCCCACCGAGGATTTCACAGGCCTGGAGGTGGGAAAAACACAGTAGTCAGTCCAGTTGTGGTCTGTAGAGTGTGAGGAGTGAAATTGTTGGTGTCTGGGTTGGAGCCCAGGCACTTCCAGCAAGGTAGGCAGACGGTGGTGGCCGTCTGCAGGAGTTGGTGACGGTCAACGGAACCGTAGGACCGGGGTCGGGCGGTGGCCCGCCGTTATTGAACCGGGGAGCCGATTGGAGCCAAGCACCAGGAAGGGTACTCAGCACCAGATCCGAGCGCGATCTCCCCGAGCAGTCCACGCAATGTGGAAAGTTGGCCCCCGCCCCCAACACCACTAAGTCCTAGGTTAATCATGGCAGGTGTCTCCCCGTGATACCTTCCATTATTAATCTGTAGTGAAATTAAATAAACACACACAACGAAAAATCCTGTTTTTGGAATAAAAGACTAGAGTTGAGCGCGGTTTGTGGTTCGTGGTTCTCCAGTTTGCGCGTGTAGTGGGGCGGGCCAGTATGTCAGCCAATCACACACACACACACACACACAGCTAAGTGGACTTTTTGCCAGACAAGCAAGGGCATGTATCATAGGCTGTCCATGTCACATGTCCCTGCATTATAAAAACAGGTATCTGCCCGTCTGGACGCCATTATCTGCCTTCTGCATCTGGGTGTCAGTCCCCGCTGGCGCAGCTCCTGTCGCCGATACTGCTGTGCACGCTCTAAACACAGCGCTATACAGAATAGGGATAGAAGTTTCTTTCAGCCCTTGTAAGGGCTAATTACAGCTTGCTCAAAGCCATAGGTGACAGTCAGGTCCGTGGAAATAGTTTTTAACAGCTACAGTTAACAGCGTCTGTGTAGCTAAGCTCAGGGACTTCCTTGCTGCATTTCACCATTAGGAGGGATAGAAAGTGAGGCTTCCTTTCATCTACACTGACCCACAACACGGCCACTGTACCCTCTTGCCCTTTTTAGCAAAGTCATTTTAATTGCAGAGTGCTGCCAGTTAGTGCCATCCTAAAAGTGGCGGTTGGACTTCATTAGTAAAAACACTGAGTGAAAGTCCGGCTCACTGAAAAGGTGCTCAGGGGAAATTACATGTAATAAAATATAGAAAACCCCGGCACTCAAAGATGAAACTTGGAATAATGGTTTTATTCAATTTTTTATTTGTTTTTTTGTGTTGACGTTTCGGCAAAAATTGCCTTTTTCAAAACTAAATAAAGAGATAAATATATATACACAGTTATGAGTACCATAAATACGTAAGATATTATCAATCATATCAATATGAATCATGGTAAAATCATATATACCTAATTAAGTCCTGGAAATAATTTTGTCTTGTGAGGAATATCGTTGGACTTGACAAGGATATTTATCTAAAGTAAAAGCCCATATATTAGATACAAACAAAAGAAGAAAAAACTTTTTCCATGAATATAAAGGAATTCTCCATATATATACCAAGATCTCCCCATAAAGAGAATGGTATCTAATAACATAATATGGCATAATATATCTATGGGGCAAGGGTACAATTTGTACATAAACAAGAGATAGCAAAGGAGTACATTTGTATGTAACAATAAACTGATTAAATTACCTTAAATGGCCTAAAAGTAGAAGATCCTAGTGAGGATATAGGAAACAAGTGCCACAAATAAGGTGAACTGGAAAGTAAAAACATAGCGGTCAAAAGTAGGTAAAAAGGAAACAAATCCCATAGAGAGACAAAGCGCCAAACCATTACCTGTACCATGGGAGATCAGTGGTGGAGTGGAAAGAAACAGAGCCGCAGTGAGGTTTAAGTACCTAGTGAGGGCGGGCCAGCTTAATTGAATAATCCAAAGAGGAACACATGATGACACGCAAGCTTGCGCATGCGCGATAGATGCGGAAATACGCGCATGCGCAATAGCGAAAGGAACCAATAAGGTGGAACGCATAATGAGACGCAAGCAACACGGAAGCGCGCGCATGCGTGGTGATAGGAAAAGAAGCGGTGAGACGGGGTGACCCGGATAGGAGCTCCATGGAAACCGAAGTGACCTTAACGTGTCTAAAAGGAAAAAAAAGGGAAGAGAGAATATGAGTAAAAGTGATAATGTTAAAATATAGTTACTTATTTAAGAATAAAGACTGGAGAGATGTAGTAACATTTACAAGATTACACAAAACCGTGTAAATACCTATATATACCATATATTAATGCAAAAAAAAACCCATATTCAAACAAAACCAAACATAGGACGGACCCCATATCTCCTGCTCAATAATAATCATACTCCCTATTAAGACCATTAGGGGAAAGAGTATTAAGCATATGAATCCAGTAGGATTCCCTGTTTTTTAATTTCCGAACCCTGTCACCTCCTCGTCTCAATGGAGGAACATGCTCCAAAACTTGAAAACGAAGTTGGGACACTGTGTGTCCACATTGTGTGAAATGATGAGGAATTGGTAACATAGTCATCCCACACCTAATGGTGGATTTATGTTTCCCTATGCGGTCTCGGACATGCTGGGTAGTCTCCCCAACATATCCGAGACCGCACGGACACTTTATTAAATAGATAACAAATGATGTGTCACAAGTGAAAAAATCTTTTATGTGAAAAACCTTCCCGGTCCGGGGATGTGTAAATTGACTACCCTTAGTCATATTTGAGCAATGGGGACAATGAAGACACGGATAATTGCCCTTCTTGGGTGTCGAAAGAAAAGTCTGTCGAGACCGAAGAATCGATGATCCAATGTCCGCTTTGACCAAAAGGTCACGGAGATTAGGGGAACGTTTATAACTGAATAAGGGAGGAGTAGAGAATTCAGTAATTTTCGGATATGATCTCTGCAATACCTGCCAGTGTCTAAGGATGATATTCTTAATGATTGGATGTTAGGGATGAAAAGTATTAACAAAAGAAATTAGAGGACCCACTCTCCTAGGTTTGCGAGTTGGATGTAAACTCTCATGAAAAGCAGACTTAACAATTGATGCGGGATAACCGCGCTGGAGAAATTTTTGTGACATTTCATCATGCCTCCGTGAGCGCTGATTCAACATTGTAACATTACGTGATACTCTTTTGTGCTGTGAGATTGGCAAAGAATTTTTCAAATGTCGTGGATGGTTACTGGTGTAATGTAAAAGACTATTACGATCTGTAGGTTTCACATATATGTCAGAAAGAATACCGCCTCCTTGGTCCAAATAAATGAGAGTATCAAGAAAATTGATACAAGATGCATCAACATGTTGAGTAAAAGAAAAGCCAGTGACCCTCGTATTTAAGTACAGAAAAAACTCGTCGAAAAGCGACTGAGACCCAGTGAAAACAATGAAGATGTCATCAATGTATCGTTTATAAAACGCTACATGATTGCGGAACAGCTGATGGGTATACACAAACATAGACTCGAAATGAGTCATATATATGTTTGCGTACGGTGGGGCGACATTAGAGCCCATCGCTGTGCCTTTGATCTGAAAATAAAATTATTATTCAATTAAGCTGGCCCGCCCTCACTAGGTACTTAAACCTCACTGCGGCTCTGTTTCTTTCCACTCCACCACTGATCTCCCATGGTACAGGTAATGGTTTGGCGCTTTGTCTCTCTATGGGATTTGTTTCCTTTTTACCTACTTTTGACCGCTATGTTTTTACTTTCCAGTTCACCTTATTTGTGGCACTTGTTTCCTATATCCTCACTAGGATCTTCTACTTTTATGCCATTTAAGGTAATTTAATCAGTTTATTGTTATATACAAATGTACTCCTTTGCTATCTCTTGTTTATGTACAAATTGTACCCTTGCCCCATAGATATATTATGCCATATTATGTTATTAGATACCATTCTCTTTTTGGGGAGATCTTGGTATATATATGGAGAATTCCTTTATATTGATGGAAAAAGTTTTTTCTTCTTTTGTTTGTATCTAATATATGGGCTTTTACTTTAGATAAATATCCTTGTCAAGTCCAACGATATTCCTCACAAGACAAAATTATTTCCAGGACTTAATTAGGTATATATGATTTTACCATGATTCATATTGATATGATTTATAATATCTTACGTATTTATGGTACTCATAATTGTGTATATATATTTATCTCTTTATTTAGTTTTGAAAAAGGCAATTTTTTGCCGAAACGTCAACACAAAAAAAACAAATAAAAAATTGAATAAAACCATTATTCCAAGTTTCATCTTTGAGTGCCGGGGTTTTCTATATTTTATTACATGTAATTTCCCCTGAGCACCTTTTCACTGAGCCGGACTTTCACTCAGTGTTTTTGCTACCGTATTTTTGGCCTGAGCTCCTGACGTACCATATCTACTATGGCTTCTAATATTTTTTCCTATAATGAAGAAGAATTATCTGCTATTCATTCAAGAGTTACTACTTCTGGTCAATTTCTGTTTACTCCAAGTGAAGAATCCCGGACTAAGGAATATGAACGTGAGTTGAGACGCCAGGTAGCCTTGGAGCTCCACCTTATTACACTTGCCGAATATTATAAGGTTAGGAGGATACCACGTGGTTTGCGTGTATCATTGCCACCCACATTGTTTTCTGACAACCAGGACTTCTGTACGACATTCGAACATATCTTGAATAAATGTCCATATGATTTAATGACTCTTACGATTGATTATCTACATAAAGAACTAGCTACTATTTCAAGTCAAATATCATCTATCGAAGGACAGCTATCAAACACATTTTCTCCGACTGATCTATCAAATATGAAGTCAAAAATGGATTCAACCATTTCGGATTATAAGAAAACTCTCCAAGAACAGAAGCGGAATAAGTTTGTACGTGATGAGGAGGATTACAAACGTGGTCAAGTATATAGGTGGCGGTGCGGTGAGCCTCCACAGCGCAGACGTTTCCAGCCCAGGACTGGCTTTTCCTCTTCTGCAAGTTCTGGCAATGACATGGAATCGCATCAGGCACCTTTTTTAGGACCATGTCGCGTAATTTCACAAAGAAGAGGGGAGGGGGCAGAGGAGATCAACTGTTGGGGATCGCATGACAACGAGATCACAGGTAGGACGGACCTCATTTTCAATATCTCCTCCTACACCCTGTCCCCCCTAGAGTCTCAGGTTTTACAAAAAGGTTTAACCTTTTGTCCGACCCCTCATTTCGATTCTTTTTTGCTTGAACAAGAATTAAACAAATTTTATAGATCGGTAAGACTCAAGGTTCATTTTAATCAAGGATCTTTAGATCAGAACCCTGTGTTGCCAGACTCTCAGCCTGTTACTCAATTTTCCTTCAGCAAACTTAACTTAACAATGTCCAGTAGTTTCATGCCTCCGAGAACCTACCATCCCGCTGAGACCTTCATTTCTCTCGTTAAATCAGATGTTGACCAATTTGTTCATACTGTTAAAAATGGGGAGTTGCGTATTAAGAAAAAGCTTACTCCTGGTGAAACCCAAGCATTGCGGTCTCTTCAGAATAATTCCGCAATTATAATAAAACCAGCTGATAAGGGCGGGTCTTTGGTGGTGATGGACAGGAGTTATTATGTTTCTGAGATTAAAACCCAATTAGCTGATAAATCGACGTATCTACCAGTATCACATGATCCATCTGGAAACATTAAGAAAAATATTTTAGATATGATCCAACGTTATTCCAGTTTAGGAATTATTGATTCTAAATTGGCGACTTATTTGAACAAAGTCAATCCTGTCACTCCAGTCTTGTATACTTTGCCAAAAATACATAAAGATTTGTGGCATCCACCTGGACGACCTATAGTGGCTGCTGTTGACTCTCTGTTATCACCTCTAGCAATAACGCTGGATCGTATCTTATCACCTTTAGTTTCTAAAACTCCTTCGTACTTACGTGATACGGGGGATTTTTTACATCAGCTACAGACTCTCAGTCCGTTCCCACCTGGCTCGCTCCTTATCACTTTGGATGTTAATTCCCTTTATACGAGTATTGAACACTCCCTTGGCATCTCAGCGGTCACTTGGTTTTGAATCAATACAGTGATTTCTCTTAGTTCAGAAAGAATTCTGCCTTGACCTTTTGTCCATTGTCCTTCACAAAAACTATTTCCTTTTTCAGGATCAATTTTATTTTCAGATCAAAGGCACAGCGATGGGCTCTAATGTCGCCCCACCGTACGCAAACATATATATGACTCATTTCGAGTCTATGTTTGTGTATACCCATCAGCTGTTCCGCAATCATGTAGCGTTTTATAAACGATACATTGATGACATCTTCATTGTTTTCACTGGGTCTCAGTCGCTTTTCGACGAGTTTTTTCTGTACTTAAATACGAGGGTCACTGGCCTTTCTTTTACTCAACATGTTGATGCATCTTGTATCAATTTTCTTGATACTCTCATTTATTTGGACCAAGGAGGCGGTATTCTTTCTGACATATATGTGAAACCTACAGATCGTAATAGTCTTTTACATTACACCAGTAACCATCCACGACATTTGAAAAATTCTTTGCCAATCTCACAGCACAAAAGAGTATCACGTAATGTTACAATGTTGAATCAGCGCTCACGGAGGCATGAAGAAATGTCACAAAAATTTCTCCAGCGCGGTTATCCCGCATCAATTAAGTCTGCTTTTCATGAGAGTTTACATCCAACTCGCAAACCTAGGAGAGTGGGTCCTCTAATTTCTTTTGTTAATACTTTTCATCCCTATCATCCAATCATTAAGAATATCATCCTTAGACACTGGCA
This sequence comes from Anomaloglossus baeobatrachus, assembly GCF_048569485.1. NCBI lineage: Eukaryota > Metazoa > Chordata > Amphibia > Anura > Aromobatidae > Anomaloglossus > Anomaloglossus baeobatrachus. The sequence continues at coordinate 134,024,194 of NC_134362.1, read as the reverse complement.
GGTATTGCAGAGATCATATCCGAAAATTACTGAATTCTCTACTCCTCCCTTATTCAGTTATAAACGTTCCCCTAATCTCCGTGACCTTTTGGTCAAAGCGGACATTGGATCATCGATTCTTCGGTCTCGACAGACTTGTCTTTCGACACCCAAGAAGGGCAATTATCCGTGTCTTCATTGTCCCCATTGCTCAAATATGACTAAGGGTAGTCAATTTACACATCCCCGGACCGGGAAGGTTTATCACATAAAAGATTTTTTCACTTGTGACACATCATTTGTTATCTATTTAATAAAGTGTCCGTGCGGTCTCGGATATGTTGGGGAGACTACCCAGCATGTCCGAGACCGCATAGGGAAACATAAATCCACCATTAGGTGTGGGATGACTATGTTACCAATTCCTCATCATTTCACACAATGTGGACACACAGTGTCCCAACTTTGTTTTCAAGTTTTGGAGCATGTTCCTCCATTGAGACGAGGAGGTGACAGGGTTCGGAAATTAAAAAACAGGGAATCCTACTGGATTCATATGCTTAATACTCTTTCCCCTAATGGTCTTAATAGGGAGTATGATTATTATTGAGCAGGAGATATGGGGTCCGTCCTATGTTTGGTTTTGTTTGAATATGGGTATTTTTTTGCATTAATATATGGTATATATAGGTATTTACACGGTTTTGTGTAATCTTGTAAATGTTAATACAACTCTCCAGTCTTTATTCTTAATTAAGTAACTATATTTTAACATTATCACTTTTACTCATATTCTCTCTTCCCTTTTTTTTCCTTTTAGACACGTTGAGGTCACTTCGGTTTCCATGGAGCTCCTATCCGGGTCACCCCGTCTCACCGCTTCTTTTCCTATCACCACACATGCGCGCGCTTCCGTGTTGCTTGCGTCTCATTATGCGTTCCACCTTATTGGTTCCTTTCGCTATTGCGCATGCGCGTATTTCCGCATCTATCGCGCATGCGCAAGCTTGCGTGTCATCATGCGTTCCTCTTTGGATTATTCAATTAAGCTGGCCCGCCCTCACTAGGTACTTAAACCTCACTGCGGCTCTGTTTCTTTCCACTCCACCACTGATCTCCCATGGTACAGGTAATGGTTTGGCGCTTTGTCTCTCTATGGGATTTGTTTCCTTTTTACCTACTTTTGACCGCTATGTTTTTACTTTCCAGTTCACCTTATTTGTGGCACTTGTTTCCTATATCCTCACTAGGATCTTCTACTTTTATGCCATTTAAGGTAATTTAATCAGTTTATTGTTATATACAAATGTACTCCTTTGCTATCTCTTGTTTATGTACAAATTGTACCCTTGCCCCATAGATATATTATGCCATATTATGTTATTAGATACCATTCTCTTTATGGGGAGATCTTGGTATATATATGGAGAATTCCTTTATATTCATGGAAAAAGTTTTTTCTTCTTTTGTTTGTATCTAATATATGGGCTTTTACTTTAGATAAATATCCTTGTCAAGTCCAACGATATTCCTCACAAGACAAAATTATTTCCAGGACTTAATTAGGTATATATGATTTTACCATGATTCATATTGATATGATTGATAATATCTTACGTATTTATGGTACTCATAATTGTGTATATATATTTATCTCTTTGTTTAGTTTTGAAAAAGGCAATTTTTGCCGAAACGTCAACACAATAAAACCATTATTCCAAGTTTCATCTTTGAGTGCCGGGGTTTTCTATATTTTGGACTTCATTAGTGTCCCACTGGTGCCAAGCTATTTGCAGCACCTCTGCATTACACCCTCAAGCTCATTGTTACTAAGCCATTATAATAGCAAACACTGAGGAAACTAAAGGTCCAGTCACACTAAGCAACTTACCAGCGATCCCAACAACGATAGGGATCGCTGGTAAGTTGCTAGGAGGTTGCTGGTGAGCTGTCACACTGCGACGCTCCAGCGATCCCACCAGCAACCTGACCTGGCAGGGATCGCTGGAGCGTCGCTACACGAGTTGCTGGTGAGCTCACCAGCAACCAGTGACCAGCCCCCAGTCTCCTAGTTACAGCACACATCAGGTTAATTAACCCGATGTGTGCTGCAGCTAAATGTGCACAGAGCAGGGAGCAGCGCACACTGCTTAGTGCTGGCTCCTTGCTCTCCTAGTTACAGCACACATCGGGTTAATTGCCTGATGTGTGCTGCAGCTATCTGTGCACAGAGCAGGAGCCGGCAGCACAGGCAGTGAGAGCGGAGGAGTCTGGTATCAAAGGTAAATATCGGGTAACCAAGGACAGGGCTTCTTGGTTACCCGATGTTTACATTAGTTACCAGCCTCAGCAGAAGCTGGCTCCTGCTGCCTGCACATTAGTTGTTGCTGTCTCGCTGTCACACACAGCGATCTGTGCTTCACAGCAGGACAGCAACAACTAAATAATGGCCCAGGACATTCAGCAACAACCAACGACCTCACAGCAGGGGCCAGGTTGTTGCTGGATGTCACACACAGCAACATCGCTAGCAACGTCACAAAAGTTGTTCGTTACCAGCGATGTTGCTAGCGATGTTGCTTAGTGTGACGGGGCCTTTAGTAACATCCAAAAAGTGGCTGTTGAACTTCATTAGTGTCCCACTGGTGCCAAGCAATTCACAGCACCTCTGCATTACACCCTCCTGCTAATTTTTAATTAGCTATAATAATAGCAAACACTGCTGAAACTTAGTGGCATTCAAAAAGTGGCTGTTGTACTCCATTACTGTCCCACTGGTGCCAAGCAATTCACACCACCTCGGCATTACACCCTCCTGCTCATTTTTAATTAGCTATAATAATAGCAAACACTGCTGAAACTTAGTGGCATTCAAAAAGTGGCTGTTGTACTCCATTACTGTCCCACTGGTGCCAAGCAATTCACAGCACCTCGGCATTACACCCTCCTGCTCATTTTTAATTAGCTATAATAATAGCAAACACTGCTGAAACTTAGTGGCATTCAAAAAGTGGCTGTTGTACTCCATTAGTGAACCACTGGTGCCAAGCAATTTCAAGCACCCTCTGCATTACACCCTCCTGCTCATTTTTAATTAGCTATAATAATAGCAAACACTGTGTCATGGTTCGCCTCCCTGTCCACATGGCTAGGGGGTCCGGAGCCTTCTCTCGAGCCTCACTTCCAGACCCTGGATGCTTAAAAGCTGGCATTTCCAGTGAACCAGTGTCGGCTATAAGCTTAGCACTGCTTTGCCTGTGATTGCTGGTCCTGTGAGTGATATCCTGATCTGTCTGTTCCTGTGCCCCCGTGCCCTTGTCTGTGTTCCATCCCCTGGTCGTCCCTCCTGTCCTCTGTCCCCTCTCCTATTTCCCCACTCGGTTGCTTCCTCCGGTACTGACCTTGGCCTGACTTTGACTCCGCTATAGCTCGTTCCTCCGGTCCTGCTTCTGCCCGTACGGTGTTTGACCCAGCCTGCCTGAGTATTTCTTGCATGCTCTGCAGCTCTGCTTCTCAGCTGTGCTTTGAGGTAATGCATGAGAACGCTGGGAATTCACTTCCTGGTTCTCATTGCTCTGTGTAGTGTATTATGCTACAGAGCTCTGGCTACCCCTGGTGGCAGCATTACACACTGCTGAAACTTAGTGGCATTCAAAAAGTGGCTGTTGTACTCCATTAGTGTACCACTGGTGCCAAGCAATTCACAGCACCTCTGCATTACACCCTCCTGCTCATTTTTAATTAGCTATAATAATAGCGAAAAGCTGCAAGTTAGTGGCATTCAAAAAAGTGGCTGTTGTACTCCATTAGTGTCCCACTGGTGCCAAGCAATTCACAGCACCTCTGCATTACACCCTCCTGCTCATTTTTAATTAGCTATAATAATAGCAAACACTGCTGAAACTTAGTGGCATTCAAAAGTGGCTGTTGTACTCCATTAGTGTCCCACTGGTGCCAAGCAATTTACAGCACCTCTGCATTACACCCTCCTGCTCATTTTAAATTAGCTATAATAATAGCAAACACTGCTGAAACTTAGTGGCTTTCAAAAAGTGGCTGCTGTACTCCATTAGTGTACCACTGGTGCCAAGCAATTCACAGCACCTCTGCATTACACCCTCATGCTCATTTTTAATTAGCTATAATAATAGCAAACACTGCTGAAACTTAGTGGCATTCAAAAAGTGTCTGTTGTACTCCATTAGTGTACCACTTGTGCCAAGCAATTTCAAGCACCTCTGCATTACACCCTCCTGCTCATTTTTAATTAGCTATAATAATAGCAAACACTGCTGAAACTTAGTGGCATTCAAAAAGTGGCTGTTGTACTCCATTAGTGTACCACTTGTGCCAAGCAATTTCAAGCACCTCTGCATTACACCCTCCTGCTCATTTTTAATTAGCTATAATAATAGCAAAAAAAGCTGCAAGTTAGTGGCATCCAAAAAGTGGCTGTTGTACTCCATTAGTGTACCACTGGTGCCAAGCAATTCACAGCACCTCTGCATTACACCCTCCTGCTCATTTTTAATTAGCTATAATAATAGCAAACACTGCTGAAACTTAGTGGCATTCAAAAGTGGCTGTTGTACTCCATTAATGTCTCATTGTTGCCAAGCAATTTACAGCACCTCTGCATTACACCCTCCTGCTCATTTTAAATTAGCTGTAATAATAGCAAACACTGCTGAAACTTAGTGGCATTCAACAGTGGCTGTTGTACTCCATTAGTGTCCCATTGGTGCCAAGCAATTTACAGCACCTCTGCATTACACCCTCCTGCTCATTTTTAATTAGCTATAATAATAGCAAACACTGCTGAAGCTTAGTGGCATTCAAAAGTGGCTGTTGTACTCCATTAGTGTACCACTGGTGCCAAGCAATTCACAGCACCTCTGCATTACACCCTCCTGCTCATTTTTAATTAGCTATAATAATAGCAAACACTGCTGAAACTTAGTGGCATTCAAAAGTGGCTATTGTACTCCATTAATGTCTCATTGTTGCCAAGCAATTTACAGCACCTCTGCATTACACCCTCCTGCTCATTTTAAATTAGCTGTAATAATAGCAAACACTGCTGAAACTTAGTGGCATTCAAAAGTGGCTGTTGTACTCCATTAGTGTCCCATTGGTGCCAAGCAATTTACAGCACCTCTGCATTACACCCTCCTGCTCATTTTTAATTAGCTATAATAATAGCAAACACTGCTGAAGCTTAGTGGCATTCAAAAAGTGGCTGTTGTACTCCATTAGTGCACCACTGGTGCCAAGCAATTTATAGCACCTCTGCATTACACCCTCCTGCTCATTTTTAATTAGCTATAATAATAGCAAACACTGCTGAAACTTAGTGGCATTCAAAAAGTGACTGTTGTACTCCATTAGTGTCCCACTGGTGCCAAGCAATTCACAGCACCTCTGCATTACACCCTCCTGCTCATTTTTAATTAGCTATAATAATAACAAACACTGCTGAAACTTAGTGGCATTCAAAAAGTGGCTGTTGTACTCCATTAGTGTACCACTTGTGCCAAGCAATTTCCAGCACCTCTGCATTACACCCTCCTGCTCATTTTTAATTAGCTATAATAATAGCAAAAAAAGCTGCAAGTTAGTGGCATCCAAAAAGTGGCTGTTGTACTCCATTAGTGTACCACTGGTGCCAAGCAATTCACAGCATCTCTGCATTACACCCTCCTGCTCATTTTTAATTAGCAATAATAGCAAACACTGCTGAAACTTAGTGGCATTCAAAAGTGGCTGTTGTACTCCATTAGTGTCCCACTGGTGCCACGCAATTTACAGCATCTCTGCATTAAACCCTAATGCTCATTTTGCTACGCTATTTTTATAGCAAACTCATGGAATTCCTTGTTGCATTTCATCATTAGGAGGGATAGAAAGTGAAGCTTCCTTTACTGTCCTGGTACCCACAGAACACGGTCACTGTACACACCTGCCCACTTTTGCCACACTATTTAATTTGCACAAAGAGCTGACTCTTTTTCTGCCATCCTAAAATTGTTTGGAATACTAAGTTAGTGTTCCTTTGCTGCCAAGCAAGGTGCAACACATGGGCATTCTACACTCCTTTCCATTTGTGGAACGCAATAATTAACTGCCGGTAGTCCAGCCAATCTTTGACGAAGGTGCAGGCGTGAATATAATGTTTCCTTCATACAATGGTGGTTCTCTCGATGTCTGACAGCTCAACAATACCATCTGTTTGCACTTACAAAACAAGTGACGACCTGCTAATCACACTCCCGCTTACGGGTAACGGGGTGGAAGTTCAGTGTGAAAAAGCATGTGTGACTGCTGTCCCCAGAGTGACAGAGGATAAAGAGCATGCAGATGCACTTGATGGGGCAGGCGGTGGTTGCACAGCCCCGCTAGGCTGCATTGTAGCACAGTGAAATTCCCATTGCGACTTATGCTTCATTTTAAGTCTTGTATTTGGTGGGCTCCCCAGTATGCAGCAAAACCACGCAACATGAAAAGCACTGTATGCAGTTGGGTTCATAAATGATTGTTTCACTTTCCCAAAACAAACTCCAAAATGACTCCCCTTACAATTGAACAAAGTGTTTCCGCGGTGGCTCCTTGCTGTAACACACACCTTTATCTTTTCATTCTGTTCATAGACAGCATCTCCAAGTCCACACCCGAAGATTGCTATAGCTATAGTGAACAAACAGACAAAAGCAGCTCCAAAAAAAGTGCAGCCCCTTGTGTGTAGTCTGCAACAATGCATGCAATGAACGGCAACTAAGCATGTTGCATTGACAGTGGCTAAAGCTTAGCAATACATCCTCACGCTATCAATTCATAGCCATGTGACACTTCATGGTGGTAGTACTCAAAGTTGAAATTTTTTGCCTTCTACTTAGAGATTGTTACAGATTACATGACTTGTGTGATCCTTTGCTATGTCCAAAAAATTCCCATGCTAGGCAAGGCTTACAGCCCATGCGAACTGCATAGCCAACATGACTTATGCTCATAGGCAGAGTTGTGGCCAAGGATTCAGTTGTTGACTTGCTTCCAGTACTTTGTCTTTGTCCATGAAGACACAATGTAAACTCGTCGTCAGTAGCATCCTCCCCCACCTCCACTGCTGACATCATCGATTGGCTCACTTTGGTTTGAAAGTAAGTGGTGTCTCCAACCTCATCATCACCCTGTGTGTTTTCATTCCCCTTGTCCTGAGTCCTCCGTGACAACTTCTTCCTGCCATGACCAAATAGCAAAGTTGACGTTACAAACAGGTATCTGAGTCTCCTCATCATGTTACCCATTGTCTCCACCAGAATGATGTACGGTTTGGAAATGAGGGTGTACATTATGATCAGCACCTTCTTCATCGGGGCCTGGATCCAACTCACAAACCTTCTGGCCATCTGTGCAGATCATTTCCCCTGTCTCCTGTAACTCGCTGCCTCAACACGTTAGATTATCTGCTACACCCGCAAGCTTCTTACGGAACCTGAAAACTCATCTGTTCATAAATTACTATAACCATTAAATGACACCACCAGGGTGCGGAGCTTCTGCCCAATTTACACCCCACCTACTGTCTACTCCACAAAATACTTTACAATGTAATCCCGCAAGGGCTGAGTCCTCTGCCCTCTGTACCAGTCTGTCTATTGTTACTTGTATATGTATTCTGTATGTAACCCCCTTGTCATGTACAGCACCATGGAATCAATGGTGCTCTATAAATAAATATTATTAATAATAATAATAATAATAATAATAATACTAATAATAAGAACTTCTTTGTCTGTACTCACTGGAGCTTTAGAGCAGACCTCTGATTCACAGGCTACAGTGTCACTGAACGGCTCTGCAGACTAGAGTTGAGCACGGTTCGTGGTTCGTGGTTCTCCAGTTCTAGGCTCGAGTGATTTTGGGGCATGTTCTAGATCGAACTAGAACTCGAGCTTTTTGCAAAAGCTCGATAGTTCTAGAAACGTTCGAGAACGGTTCTAGCAGCCAAAAAACAGCTAAATCATAGCTTGGTTTCTGCTGTAATAGTGTAAGTCACTCTGTGAATCAAACTATTATCACATTTCAGTGTATAGTGTGCGTGAACAGCGCCTTCAGATCACTGCTGTTTCTATAATGGCGATCGCCATTTTTTTTTTTTTCTTGTCTTCCTTCCCTAAGCGCGCGCGTCTTGTGGGGCGGGCCAGCATGTCAGCCAATCACAGACACACACACAGCTAAGTGGACTTTGAGCCAGAGAAGCAACGGCATGTGTGATAGGATCTGCATGTCACATGTCCCTGCATTATAAAACCGGACATTTTCTTCACGGACGCCATTATCTGCCTTCTGCGTCTTTGGTGTCAGACATCACTGTCGCAGCTCCGTCTTGAGTCCTATCGCTGATACAGCTGTATGCGCTGCATACACAGCGTTAGACAGCATAGGGAGAGCACTTTATAGCAGTCCTTTTAAGGGCTCAAACCGGCAGGGTCAGAGTTAAGGTGACATGACTGATGGACTAGTGAATTGCGCTCCTGGTAACCTAATAAATAAGACACCACACACTGCGTGACATGGATTAAAATTTTGGCCACAGCAGCCCTTTATTTTTTATAAGAAAAAACATCAACAAGAAAAACAAGATTATCGGCCCAGAGATGTGGTTGTTATAAATCCCAGCCCCATATCCCCCTCCGCCGTGTACACCTAGCTCAAGGGGGAATCTGGGTATACCCCTTGATCATTTTCCTTGTGTCCGCTGAGCTCCTCCCCAGGGACCCATCTATTCCACTGTCCACTGAGCTCCTCCCCAGGGACCCATATTCCACTGTCCGCTGAGCTCTGGCCCAGGGACCCCATTAAAAACATAATTCTCCAACCAACAAAGAGGGGGTTTAAACAACCACATCCCGCCGCCAAATGCTGCTGTAACATACAATATTAAAATGTTAATACAATATTAATATGTTGATATGACATTGTCAATTTGGATACATTACTGATAACAATTGATACAATACTAATAATGTTGATAAAATACCGATGATGTTGAATACCAAAACATTGTTAGAATATTGACAGTGTTGCAATGTCCTGATATTGATACATTTCCCTTTATTATAGGGAGGGTGGGTGGGACAACTGCTGGTTCAGTCTTTGAGTCCAGGACAAAGGAATGACACCTTAACATGGGACCTATTTCTTATATGGCCCCTGCCCCCATCTCTCCTCCTGCTCGCTGACCCCCCACCACATTCCTTAGGTAAAAACCCCATCCCTTACTCCTTAACCCTTTCCTGGATCTATCACTGCCTCAGTCATGTACGTTACGGCTATCTGCCTTCACTCTGCTTGACTGATGGACTAGTGAATTGCGCTCCTGGTAACCTAATAAATAAGACACCACACACTGCGTGACATGGATTAAAATTTTGGCCACAGCAGCCCTTTATTTTTTATAAGAAAAAACATCAACAAGAAAAACAAGATTATCGGCCCAGAGATGTGGTTGTTATAAATCCCAGCCCCATATCCCCCTCCGCCGTGTACACCTAGCTCAAGGGGGAATCTGGGTATACCCCTTGATCATTTTCCTTGTGTCCGCTGAGCTCCTCCCCAGGGACCCATCTATTCCACTGTCCACTGAGCTCCTCCCCAGGGACCCATATTCCACTGTCCGCTGAGCTCTGGCCCAGGGACCCCATTAAAAACATAATTCTCCAACCAACAAAGAGGGGGTTTACACAACCACATCCCGCCAAGACTCGCTCTTGTGACACCTTACAAGAGTGAGTTCCTCCACAACTTAATGGCTCGTTCTACTCCTTCTTGTATTCCCAACATCCATATATCAATGCCAATGTCATTAAGATGTACCTTATCATCTCTCCAAAAATGTTCCTTTGTATTTTCAAGCATCTGGTGACGTATGGCCACCCCTCCATTTTCCAACACAAATTTTGTTATTTTTTTATTAACCTTTATCCTTGTATTATTGATGCGAGCCACTGATCGCGCTGTTCTCCACATTTGTCTAGCTACTATATCCGACCAGACCACCACTGTTTCTGGGTAAGACCTCCATAAATTCAACATATCAAGCTTTATGTTCCTAACTAAATGTCTTGATGTTCTTATTGCTAAATCATTACCACCTAAATGGATAAGTAAGACGTCCGGGGGGCGGTAGAACTCCACATGATACTGGATTTCTTTTAACAGCTGATGCCACTGCATTCCCCTCTTTCCTATCCATGTCACCCGTGCCAAGGAACTGGGCAACCCCAACTGTCTGCCATTAGGCCTGACTGCTGCACGTAAGGCCCCCCAAAAAACAAATGAATGTCCCATGATCCAAACCAGGCATTGCTGTTCAGCTAAAACAAAAACAAAAACACAATTATCAAACAATTGTCTAAATGAAGACACAACTACTATAAGATTACCAAAATGTACACATATATATACATGTACGCCATTTATAATAAATGCAATCTAATGTAACTCTTAAATCTGCTCGATTCCCATCTCCCGATTTTTTTAACTATGTCAGGCTCTAAGCCCCATCTAGCCGCTTCTGTGGCTGCTCCTATCCTAAATGAGTGTGAAGTGAATGCATTTGGAGACTCGCCCAATATTGTCAGGCATTTTTTAAGAACTGCTGTGAATTGAAATTGTGACAATGACTTACAATCCTCCTGAATTAGTAATGAACCTTGGATATTTGGCCTTCTTGAGACATAGTTTCTAAAACAGATGACCGGGCAGGCCCTGGAACCGCTTAAAGGAAACAATGTGATCCATTTTCCTCTACCCTGTTGATCAGTTTTTGACTTTGCCAGAAAACATTCCAATCTGTCTGTGTACTGATGCATGTCCTCAGCTTGTAGACCCCCACTTCTGGTGGAGCTACTCGACACTAACTCGCTGATTCTAAAAGCTCCAAAAAAAGGCCAGTGTGAATGCACAACTAAAGAGTAACACTTCAAACGGACTGCTACAGACTCGGCCTAGTACACTCAGTATCTGCTGCAATAACTGGAAAGAAATCGGACGCCGTTTATCTCTGGTCTTCTTACAACTTTTTCTGTAACCCTTTAGGGCCTGCTTAACTAAAAAAATGCTTTGTGTAATCAGTGAAGTCGTGCAACTTAAACCAAAAAGCTAATCCAGACATTTTACTATCAATACTGGACAATGAAGTACCGTCCACAAAGGCCCTGCTAATGTAAAATAACAACAAGGAAACATTGTCATGTACACTGGCATCATGTGCCACTAGAGCACACAAGTCTTCCCATTCCCTCCATGCTGACTGGTACCTCTGCCATGTGCTTACACCCACAGACCGTTCTATCAGAGCGTATGCGGTGTCACTGGCAGTGACCACAGAAAATCCGGACACTTCTTGCCTTGTACCTCTGCCATCGGGGCTAACGAACGGAATCTGTCCCACTGAAAACGAGACAGAGCATCAGCCACAGAATTACACACACCGGGGACATGCACAGCTGTAATCTGACAATTTGACTTTAAACAGCGCAGCACTAGATGACGCAGCAACGTAACAACAGGCAGGGAAGAAGCTGATTGTTTGTTGATGACTTCTACAACTCCCAAATTATCACAATGAAATCTCACTTTTCGGTTTTGGAAAATATTGCACCAAATTTCACAAGCAACCACTATGGGGAACAATTCAAGGAGTACTAAGTTTCGTGTTAACCCATTGTTTCTCCAACTCTCTGGCCACCTATCTGCACACCACTGTCCAGAACAATATGCACCAAAACCAGTTGACCCCGCTGCATCAGTGTGGATGTCTAGATCAAAATTTGAAACCGGTGGTCTGATCCACAATGACCTCCCATTAAACTCCATTAAGAACTGTTCCCATACCGCCAGATCGTCCTTTAATGTTCTAGCCAGCCGCACAAAGTGATGTGGAAAGGTTATGCCTGAGGTAGCTGCAGCTAGGCGCCTACAAAAAACTCTACCCATTGGAATAATGCGACACGCAAAGTTCATTTTTCCTAACAGCGATTGTAGATCCTTTAATCTGATCTTACAGTGAGATCTAGCTTCTCTGACTGCCTCCAGCAGATCACTGACCTTGTCATCCGGTAATCTGCACTCCATTGTCTCACTGTCAATCAAAATTCCTAAAAACTTGATAAGTGTAGACGGGCCTTCTGTTTTATCTGATGCTAACGGTACTCCGAAACGCTTAAAAACCGACTGAATCGCTGACAATAATGAAGCACAAACAAATGACTTTGGTGGACCTATACATAGGAAATCATCTAGATAATGCAGGACAGAACGCACGCCGGCTTCCTTCTTTACTACCCACTCCAAAAATGTGCTAAATGATTCAAACAAGGAGCATGAGATGGAGCAGCCCATGGGGAAACACAAGTCTACATAAAACCTTCCCTGCCACTGACAACCCAAGAGATGGAAGCTTTCTGGATGGACTGGTAAGAGTCTAAAGGCAGCTTCAATGTCTGTTTTTGCCATTAAAGCTCCTCTGCCGTACTTCTGTACCCATGCAATCGCTGTATCAAATGAAGTATACGAGACTGTGCAAAGTTCCTGATCGATTCCATCATTAACTGAGCTTCCATGAGGGAAGGACAGATGATGGATCAGCCTAAACTTATTGGGTTCCTTCTTTGGGACCACTCCCAATGGAGAGACCCTTAAGTTTTCTATTGGCATTTTGGGGAATGGGCCTGCCATGCGGCCCAGGTCAATTTCTTTGTTTAGTTTTGTGGAGACAATGTGAGAATATGTATAAGCTGAAGCAAGGTTACGAGGACAGGTTAATGGGCCTGAAGTAGATGGGATCTTAAAACCTTCTGAGAAACCCTCCCCCAGCAATTGTGCTGCTTTTCTATCTGGGTACCTGCTTAGATAGCCCACCATCTCCCCGAGTCTAATTGGGGTTTCCCCCTTTTTGGTTAATCTCTGCTGTTGGGGTTTTATTTCGATTAAAGCATTTTGATAGGCTATGGTTTCCACTACAGAAGGTGCATTCATGTCTGTACCTGCATGTGTTTCCGAATCTGCACTGGCTATCATTGAACTGCCAGCAGCAACCTTTTCTGTTTGCTGCCGACAATCCGATTGCTGATGATCTGCCGACATAGCCCTGAAAGGGCTGATTAACCCCACGTGGCGCTGTCATGAGACGCATCCATAAACCAATATCTTTGTGATCCCAACGAATCCCTTGGCGACCAGCCTTTCGTTGGCGAAACTGCTCATCATAGCGCAGCCATGCTAAACCGCCATACACACGGTGCGCCTCCCCGATAGAATTCATGTAACAAAATAAGGCAGAGCAATGTTCAGGAGTTTTTTGGCCTATTACACTTGCTAAGATGGCAAAAGCCTGGAACCAATTGGCAAATGTTTGGGGGATGAGACAATACCGTCTTTCTTGTTCCTCTCTTTTCCTCTCATCAAACCTTACTCTATCCAAGTTATATTTTTCTAAGGGCAATAATGAAAATATTTCCACATATTCGTCGGCCCAAATCTTCTCCCTAACCTCCTGTTTCAAATGAATTCCTAGAGGACCCTCAAAACATACATATAATTCTCCTTTTGCTGCATCAGATAATGTAACCCCTTGTGAAATTACTGCGTCCTCCTGTGTCTCTGGATCAGCACACGACTGACTTACCACCTCCGATGTCCGGCGACCATTTCCACACCATGCAGCAATAGGAGAAGAAGTTATGGGTAAGCTAGACTGACTCAAAGCCTCCTTAACCCCTGACACTAATTGCTGTACTACTGAATTAAGATCCCATCCTACATTGCCGGGAACTGTACCCCCAACTGCGCCCACTGGACTCATTACAGGTGTTGTTACACTAGATATAGGACAAGAAAAAGTGTTCTCACCAATACCTGGCTGCGTCCTAGGTTGACCAGCCGTCCGTGACGTATTAGTTATAGTCTCTACAGCCCCTTCATTATTGAAGTGCTGCGTGCTGCTGCCCTCTAGTGGGGAGTCGTTATCTGTGTCATAGTCATTGTCTGGAATCTCTTCTGAGTCTTGTAGCTGTAGATTTATTGCTTGACTCACATCCTGAGCCGGCCGATGAAGTCTTTGTCTGGTTAAAGTACTTTTGCGCAGTTGTCTTTTTGGATTCCTACCACTCCTCGTGTAATGAGAACCCGGATCCGGAAATGTTGTGTGTCCTAAGCCCATCCCCCCGTGTTGGTTCAGTTCCTGGGGTGAGGCCGTATGATGTCCTCTAGAATGATGCAAAGATTGTTGAGGAAGTTCTAAGGATTCATGGTGGGCTGTGGTCACGTCAGTTGTAGCTTGTGTGGCTGCTTCTCTGGCTGGCACTTCAGTAGAGCTGGACTTTCTCCTTGCACTTCTTGGTGTCTCTCTGGTTAGATGATCTGGCTCTTTTCTCTGTACCTTGTTATTCTTGTACTGTAGTTTCCTTCCTGGTTTGTAAGAAGGATCAGAGGCCGTGCTGCGCTTTGCTCTTTTCCTAGAAGTAACAGAAGGACTTATGATCCTATTGTGAGTCCTATTGGCCATTTCAGAAGTTAGTCTCTCAGGAGGTCTTGATCTTCTTAGAGTTTGATGTTCAGAAAGTTCAGAAGGGACAGATGCTGTATCCCGGGCATTCTTCAGCAATTCGTCTAGCTGGGCCTGAATCCATTCGGGCCTACACGTCAAAGCCGCAGCCTGAACAGTCTTCAGCAAGGCATCCATACTGCTGGTTCAGTCTTTGAGTCCAGGACAAAGGAATGACACCTTAACATGGGACCTATTTCTTATATGGCCCCTGCCCCCATCTCTCCTTCTGCTCGCTGACCCCCACCACATTCCTTAGGTAAAAACCCCATCCCTTACTCCTTAACCCTTTCCTGGATCTATCACTGCCTCAGTCATGTACGTTACGGCTATCTGCCTTCACTCTGCTGGTCCTGAAAACAGCGCCAGCGTCTGTGCAGCCAAGGTCAGGGATTTCCTCCCTGCATTTCACCATTAGGAGGGAATAGAAAGGCAGGCTTCCATTCCTCTACCCAGAGCACCACAATCCTGCCACTGTACCCTCTTGTCCTCTGCACACTCCAACTCATAACTAAGCCATTATACTAGCAAACACTCAGTGTACCTAGTGGCATCCTATCTGTGGCTATTGGACTTTGCTATAGTCCCACTAGTGCAAAGACATTTGCAGAGCACGTCTGCCTGCATTGCACACTACAACTAATTATAACTAAGCCATTATACTAGCAAACACTCAGTGTACCTAGTGGCATCCTATACGTGGCTATTGGACTTTGCTATAGTCCCACTAGTGCCAAGACATTTGCAGAGCGCATCTGCCTGCGTTGCACACTCCAACTAATTATAACTAAGCCATTATACTAGCAAACACTCAGTGTACCTAGTGGCATCCTATACGTGGCTATTGGACTTTGCTATAGTCCCACTAGTGCCAAGACATTTGCAGAGCGCATCTGCCTGCGTTGCACACTCCAACTAATTATAACTAAGCCATTATACTAGCAAACACTCAGTGTACCTAGTGGCATCCTATACGTGGCTATTGGACTTTGCTATAGTCCCACTAGTGCCAAGACATTTGCAGAGCGCATCTGCCTGCGTTGCACACTCCAACTAATTATAACTAAGCCATTATACTAGCAAATACTCAGTGTACCTAGTGGCATCCTATACGTGGCTATTGGACTTTGCTATAGTCCCACTAGTGCCAAGACATTTGCAGAGCGCATCTGCCTGCGTTGCACACTCCAACTAATTATAACTAAGCCATTATACTAGCAAACACTTAGTGTACCTAGTGGCATCCTATACAAGGCTATTGGACTTTGCTTTAGTCCCACTAGTGCCAAGACATTTGCAGAGCGCATCTGCCTGCGTTGCACACTCCAACTAATTATAACTAAGCCATTATACTAGCACACACTCAGTGTACCTAGTGGCATCCTATACGTGGCTATTGGACTTTGCTATAGTCCCACTAGTGCCAAGACATTTGCAGAGCGCATCTGCCTGCGTTGCACACTCCAACTAATTATAACTAAGCCATTATACTAGCAAACACTTAGTGTACCTAGTGGCATCCTATACGTGGCTTTTGGACTTTGCTATAGTCCCACTAGTGCCAAGACATTTGCAGAGCGCATCTGCCTGCGTTGCACACTCCAACTAATTATAACTAAGCCATTATACTAGCACACACTCAGTGTACCTAGTGGCATCCTATACGTGGCTATTGGACTTTGCTATAGTCCCACTAGTGCCAAGACATTTGCAGAGCGCATCTGCCTGCGTTGCACACTCCAACTAATTATAACTAAGCCATTATACTAGCAAACACTTAGTGTACCTAGTGGCATCCTATACGTGGCTATTGGACTTTGCTATAGTCCCACTAGTGCCAAGACATTTGCAGAGCGCATCTGCCTGCGTTGCACACTCCAACTAATTATAACTAAGCCATTATACTAGCACACACTCAGTGTACCTAGTGGCATCCTATACGTGGCTATTGGACTTTGCTATAGTCCCACTAGTGCCAAGACATTTGCAGAGCGCATCTGCCTGCGTTGCACACTCCAACTAATTATAACTAAGCCATTATACTAGCAAACACTTAGTGTACCTAGTGGCATCCTATACGTGGCTATTGGACTTTGCTATAGTCCCACTAGTGCCAAGACATTTGCAGAGCGCATCTGCCTGCATTGCACACTCCAACTAATTATAACTAAGCCATTATACTAGCACACACTCAGTGTACCTAGTGGCATCCTATACGTGGCTATTGGACTTTGCTATAGTCCCACTAGTGCCAAGACATTTGCAGAGCGCATCTGCCTGCGTTGCACACTCCAACTAATTATAACTAAGCCATTATACTAGCAAACACTTAGTGTACCTAGTGGCATCCTATACGTGGCTATTGGACTTTGCTATAGTCCCACTAGTGCCAAGACATTTGCAGAGCGCATCTGCCTGCGTTGCACACTCCAACTAATTATAACTAAGCCATTATACTAGCACACACTCAGTGTACCTAGTGGCATCCTATACGTGGCTATTGGACTTTGCTATAGTCCCACTAGTGCCAAGACATTTGCAGAGCGCATCTGCCTGCGTTGCACACTCCAACTAATTATAACTAAGCCATTATACTAGCACACACTCAGTGTACCTAGTGGCATCCTATACGTGGCTATTGGACTTTGCTATAGTCCCACTAGTGCCAAGACATTTGCAGAGCGCATCTGCCTGCGTTGCACACTCCAACTAATTATAACTAAGCCATTATACTAGCAAACACTTAGTGTACCTAGTGGCATCCTATACGTGGCTATTGGACTTTGCTATAGTCCCACTAGTGCCAAGACATTTGCAGAGCGCATCTGCCTGCGTTGCACACTCCAACTAATTATAACTAAGCCATTATACTAGCAAACACTCAGTGTACCTAGTGGCATCCTATACGTGGCTATTGGACTTTGCTTTAGTCCCACTAGTGCCAAGACATTTGCAGCACGTCTGCCTGCGTTGCACACTCCAACTAATTATAACTAAGTTACATTGTCAGGGATATTTATTCTTTATTATTCTGCTGTTAATAAAGCTAGACCACCACTGCAATCTTCACCACCTCTCAATTTTTACTACCACATTTTCAGTCCACAATCTTGTCGCAATCAACATGAGTGGCAAAATGACAGATGCTGGTGGAAAGGGGAAGAGGCGTGGTGGAAAAGGCAAAAAAGGTTTTGTCAGTGGGGAAGGTGGCAAAGCTCCATTATCATCTGCTGCAGATAGACCATCTACTAGCAAAAGTAAGATGTCTACTACTTATTGTGGACAATCCGATGTGCTCCCTTTTTTACGGACACGAACAAGAGGAACAAAGGTAGATGATGGGCAAAAAAGGAAAATGCTTGAATGGATCTCAAGTGGTCCAACAAGTGCCCTCTCAGCCACTTCAAGTACCGCATCCAAAAAACACCAGTCCTCTGAGTTGTCATCCCAATCACACTTGATTTCTCCCAGCTCTGAAGTCTCCATCAGCCCTGCACAGTATGGTGGAACTGAGATGGCTGAGTCTGCAGAGCTGTTCAGTCACACTATAGCCTGGGAATCAGAGGTCTGCTCCCAAGCTACAGTGAGTACAGAACAGGAAATGGTCTGCAGTGATGCCCAGAACCTTTGTGACTCTGATTCAGGCCGTGAGGACCAAGTTTCTGAGCATAATGTTGACCCTTTGTCACAAACTGTAACACCTGTGGTTATAGACAATGAGGAACATACTGATGAAGATGAGACGCAGATACCCGATTGGGATGACAACTTAAATATTCGGTCAGGGCAAGAAGAGGCTCGGTCTGAGGGGGAGGGGAGTGCAAACACAACAATTGATGATGACGTTCTAGATCCCACCTACTGTCAACCCCCAGTCAGGCACTCGAGGAGGTCAACAGAGGCGGTGGAGGAGGATGCAACCGACGACGAAGTTACCTTGCGCCTTCCTGGACAGAGTCGGAGCACTGGTAGCACGTCTACAACTGCATCCTCAGCCACCACTCTGCCTATGAGCATTATTCGGGGTGGATCAACAGGTCGCATGGCCTCTAAGCCTTGCCTAGCCTGGTCCTTTTTTCACATCGAAAAAGATCGCCCAACTCATGTGATATGTAACATTTGTCATGATTCTGTTAGTAGAGGTCAAAACCTCAGCAGTTTGACAACTTCTTCCATGAATCGTCACATGACTAAATATCATAAGTCCCGGTGGGAAGCTCACCGTGCTGCAATGCGGCCTAGCGGAGCGAACCATCCACCGCCCGCCCCTTCCAGTGCATCCGCGCGCTCTTCATCTTCTAGGACTGTGGGGACAGCTGTCACACCTGTTTTTCCACGCAAAACTTCCACCACTGTAACCGCAACAGGCAGTTTGCTTGTAAGGTCGTCAGTTGGTTTGGAAGGGGAAACAAGTGAGTGTGTACAGCTCTCTCAGACATCGATAGCACCAACGTTGGATGAAGGCAACATCATGTCTCCGCCTGCACTTTCCTCACAAACCTGCATTTTTCCAGGGACACCCTACTCAACACCGTCTACACACAGCAGCCAGATCTCTGTCCCTCAGATGTGGTCAAATAAAAGGCCACTTCCTCCGACCCATGACAAAGCTAAGAGGTTGACTCTATCCCTCTGTAAGCTGTTGGCTACCGAAATGCTGCCTTTCCGCCTAGTGGACACACAGGATTTTAGAGACCTTATGTCTGTCGCTGTGCCCCAGTACCAGATGCCTAGTCGCCACTACTTCTCTAAGAAAGGTGTGCCCGCGCTACACCAGCATGTCGCACACAACATCACCGCTTCCTTGAGAAACTCTGTGTGTGAACGGGTGCATTTCACCACCGATACTTGGACCAGTAAGCATGGACAGGGACGTTACATGTCGCTGACTGGGCACTGGGTAACTATGGTGATAGATGGTGAAGGGTCTGCTGCACAAGTCTTGCCGTCCCCACGACTTGTGTGTCAATCCTCTGTCTGTCCAAGTTCCGCCACTGCTTCTGCATCCTCCACCTCATCTGGGTCCTCCACCTCCGCCCCAAGCCTGCCTGGTCAGGCCACCAGCGTTCTCACTGCGCAGAAGGAATCACGCACCCCTCATTACTATGCTGGCAGCAGAGCGCAACGGCATCAGGCGGTCTTTAGCTTGACATGTCTTGGTAATAAGAGTCACACAGCTGAGGAGTTGTGGTCAGCTCTGCGGTCCGAGTTTAATAAATGGTTGTCTCCACTCAACCTGCAGCCTGGTAAGGCCGTGTGCGACAATGCTGCAAACCTGGGTGCGGCCCTTCGCCTGGGCAAGGTGACACACGTACCTTGTATGGCTCACGTGTTGAACCTTGTCGTGCAGCAATTTTTAACACACTATCCCGGCCTAGATGGCCTTCTGAACAGGGCACGAAAACTGTCTGCTCACTTCCGCCGTTCAAGCGCCGCAGCTGAGCGACTTGCATCGCTCCAGAAGTCTTTCGGCCTGCCGGTTCATCGCCTGAAATGCGATGTGGCGACACGCTGGAATTCAACTCTCCACATGTTACAGCGACTGTGGCAGCACCGCAGAGCCCTGGTGCAATACGTCATGACGTATAGCCTGGGCCAACGAGATGCAGAGGTGGGGCAGATCACCCTGATGGAGTGGTCTCAGATCAAGGACCTATGCACCCTTCTGCACAGTTTCGACATGGCGACGAATATGTTTAGCGCTGACAATGCCATTATCAGCATGACGATTCCAGTCATTTACATGCTGGAGCACACGCTAAACACTATTCGGAGTCAGGGGGTGGGACAACATGAAGGGGAGGAACTACAGGAGGATTCATATGCGCAAGGGACAACAACATCACCAAGGTCCAGACGTTCATCATCACCAACGCAGCAGGCATGGGACCAAGGGGGACAGGGATCGACAAGGGCGCATAGTAGCAGGCGAAATGTTGAGCAAGGTGCAGGAGAACATGAAGAAATGGAGGACGAACTGTCCATGGACATGGAAGACTCAGCGGATGAGGGAGACCTTGGTCAAATTTCAGTTGAAAGAGGTTGGGGTCAGATGTCAGAGGAAGAAAGAACGGGTAGCACCTCTATGCCACAAACACAGCGTGGACTTGGTCCGCATGGCTGCGCAAGACACATGAGTGCCTTTTTGTTGCACTACCTCCAACATGACAGTCGTATTGTCAAAATTAGAAGTGATGATGACTACTGGATTGCCACACTATTAGATCCCCGGTACAAGTCCAAATTTTGTGACATAATTCCAGCCATAGAAAGGGACGCACGTATGCAGGAGTATCAGCAGAAGCTGTTACTAGATCTTAGCTCGGCTTTTCCACCAAACAACCGTGCAGGTGCAGGGAGTGAATCTCCCAGTTGTAACTTGACAAACATGGGACGGTCTCGTCATCTTCAACAGTCTACCCGTACCAGTAGGACCGTATCTGGTGCCGGTAACAGCAATTTTATGGAATCTTTTCATAATTTTTTTAGACCCTCTTTTGCAAGGCCACCAGAGACAACAAGTCTGACACATAGTCAACGGCTGGAGAGGATGATACAGGAGTATCTCCAAATGAACATCGATGCCATGACTGTGCAACTGGAGCCTTGCTCCTTTTGGGCTTCAAACCTAGAAAAATGGCCAGAGCTCGCAACTTACGCCTTGGAGATTTTGTCGTGTCCAGCTGCCAGCGTTGTCTCTGAACGTGTATTCAGTGCTGCTGGGTGTGTGCTGACAGATAAGCGCACGCGTCTGTCCAGTGACAATGTGGACAGACTGACGTTCATCAAAATGAACAAGTCATGGATCCAGAAGGAATTTACTACCCCTGTGTCATCCTGGGGAGAGTAAATGCTTGTTGATTTGGAATGTGCTTGATGCAAATCAAAACATCCTGTTTGCAACTAGGGCACAAGTGCTGCCACTGAATGGGTGGGTGTGTGGGGCCCAATTTTTGGAAAAAAAGGGAGACTCCGCTTGGAGTAACCCTTGCTTACATTGTTTTTAAAAGAAGCCAAGATGAACAGAGCTGGGATCAGGAAAGACTTTGCTACCTACCCCGGTGTCATCCTGGGGACGGATAAGAATGACGTATTTTTGAATGTGCTTGATGCAAATCTAGCTGTGAAGTGTACAACTGGGGCACAACTGCTGCCACTGAATGGGTGGGTGTGTGGGGCCCAATTTTTGGAAAAAAAGGGAGACTCCGCTTGGAGTAACCCTTGCTTGCTGTGTTTTTAAAAGAAGCCAAGATGAACAGAGCTGGGATCAGGAAAGACTTTGCTACCTACCCCGGTGTCATCCTGGGGACGGATAAGAATGACGTATTTTTGAATGTGCTTGATGCAAATCTAGCTGTGAAGTGTACAACTGGGGCACAACTGCTGCCACTGAATGGGTGGGTGTGTGGGGCCCAATTTTTGGAAAAAAAGGGAGACTCCGCTTGGAGTAACCCTTGCTTGCTGTGTTTTTAAAAGAAGCCAAGATGAACAGAGCTGGGATCAGGAAAGACTTTGCTACCTACCCCGGTGTCATCCTGGGGACGGATAAGAATGACGTATTTTTGAATGTGCTTGATGCAAATCTAGCTGTGAAGTGTACAACTGGGGCACAACTGCTGCCACTGAATGGGTGGGTGTGTGGGGCCCAATTTTTGGAAAAAAAGGGAGACTCCGCTTGGAGTAACCCTTGCTTGATGTGTTTTTAAAAGAAGCCAAGATGAACAGAGCTGGGATCAGGAAAGACTTTGCTACCTACCCCGGTGTCATCCTGGGGACGGATAAGAATGGCGTATTTTTGAATGTGCTTGATGCAAATGTAGCTGTGAAGTGTACAACTAGGGCACAACTGCTGCCACTGAAGGGGTGGGTGTGTGTGGGGCCCAATTTTTGGAAAAAAGGGAGACTCCGCTTGGAGTAACCCTTGCTTGATGTGTTTTTAAAAGAAGCCAAGATGAACAGAGCTGGGATCAGGAAAGACTTTGCTACCTACCCCGGTGTCATCCTGGGGACGGATAAGAATGGCGTATTTTTGAATGTGCTTGATGCAAATGTAGCTGTGAAGTGTACAACTAGGGCACAACTGCTGCCACTGAAGGGGTGGGTGTGTGTGGGGCCCAATTTTTGGAAAAAAGGGAGACTCCGCTTGGAGTAACCCTTGCTTACATTGTTTTTAAAAGAAGCCAAGATGAACAGAGCTGGGATCAGGAAAGACTTTGCTACCTACCCCGGTGTCATCCTGGGGACGGATAAGAATGGCGTATTTTTGAATGTGCTTGATGCAAATGTAGCTGTGAAGTGTACAACTAGGGCACAACTGCTGCCACTGAAGGGGTGGGTGTGTGTGGGGCCCAATTTTTGGAAAAAAGGGAGACTCCGCTTGGAGTAACCCTTGATTGCTGTGTTTTTTATAAATGATCCAAGCTGCACAGAGCTGGGATCAGGAAAGACTTAGCTACCTACCCTGGTGTCATCCTGGGGACGGTTAATTATGGCGTATTTTTGAATGTGCTTGATGCAAATCTAGCTGTGAAGTGTGCAACTGGGGCACAAGTGCTACCACTGAAGGGGTGGGTGTGTGTGTGGCCCAATTTTTGGAAAAAAGGGAGACTCCGCTTGGAGTCACCTTGCGGTGTTTTACATGATTTTAGAAGGGCGTGCCATGCCTATATCTGTGTGTCCTCCTCTTTTTCCTTGTCCAGCTGTTTTGTTTTCGCATGAGTATATGTCCTTGTCACTTTCCAATGTGTTTGAGTTGTTTGTCACCTTTAGGACACCTTTGAGGGTGTTTTCTAGGTGTTTTTCTGTGTTTGTGATTGCCTGCCATTGTTTCCTATGCAGTTCGAGTTAGGTTCGTCGAACGTTCGACGAACCGAACTCGAACGGGAGGTCCGTTCGGCGAACCAACCTCGAGCCGAACCGCGACCGGTTCGCTCATCTCTACTGCAGACTCAACCATCTCTGTTACCCCTTATTCAGCAGTGCTGGTGGAAACTTGAGAGCAGTTATGAAGCAAGTGCGATTGGGTTTACACCACTGTGGAATGTAGTATCTGTGATATTGAACTTGAGGTGGAGGAGAGCCCACTTTATTGCGCACTTCACATCCATTGAAGCAGCTGCTGTTTGGGTGCCTCCTCTACTTTTGTTAACGATGGTCGTGTCCGTGAAAAAATGATCATATCAGATTATCTACGGGAAGAAGTACACCTGTTATTTTAGCTGTTATTTGTTGTTACGAATTGGTGCCGCCGTAAACGCAAGCAACCTGCTGCGGTTCCAGTTGCGCCCAGGCGTCAGCTGCCATTTAGGGCTGTGCCTCGGGTTGTCCAGCTGGCTGCTTTCTTCACCACGTGTAAGTGTGGAGAGGCGGCCAGTGCACATGCGTGTGCCGATTTACCCCAGCCGCAGCCTAACTCCAGTGTTTTGCTTACTGAGTATGCTCAGCCTGACTGTGTCATTCCTGAGGCAAAGTCTTCATTTTGGGCTACAGCGCATACTCGTTTGGACTGTGCCTGAGTCATTTTGCGACCTGCGGCTCAACACACTTACACAGGGCCCTGGGGCTTGACTCACTCTCAGGAGGCCACTAAAACTAACTGCATCCAACATCAGCCCCCGGTGTCCCCTTACACTGCAGTGGCGGTCCCCACTGACCACAATACTGAGAGTGGCGTCATGAAAATACATATAAAGAAGCAACCTAAGTGTGACCAGACTCTTCCTCCACGTGGTGTGCCTGAAGGTAATGCACCAACACAACACCTGTGGGGCTTCACACTTACTGCGAAAAGCCTCTTTGCACAGGTACTTGCACTCCGTGCCAGGTCTAAGTCCTGTGTTGTGCCTAGACAGCATGCTGAAGTGGATAGTCTTTTTTTCAGAAACTGTATTTCATGCTACTGAGCATGCTCAGGCACTTACTGCATCAGAGGCTAGGTCCGGTAATGAACTCTTTGGCCCTGCCCCTGATGTGGGGGGCCCATATAGACCACAGGGCATCAGGTGTCCTGTCAATTTGGCCAGGCCACTCCCAACAGGCTTGCAGAGGCCCGCCCCTATGACTTGTCACCTCATTGTTGTTGGTCAGACGATGACTGTTGAGGTGTTTTGGTCATGGCAGCCATGAGGTCATCATTCAAGTGACGGTTCCAAATAGGACGCTAGTTCTGCCACTCATGACGTGTCACTCTGCTTTTGTCTCCAGGAGGTGCATTGTGGTCCACCCTGGTTTGGGGCGGACCCAGGTTATAAAAGGGGCTGGAGCCAACAAGAAGGTGCCCAGTCTTCTATTATGCTACGAAAGAGCACACCTCCATGAGTTGAACACAATGCGGCTTTAGCCCAGAGGTGGGCAGGGATAGGTCATCGATGCAGGCCGCCACCACAGTTGGTAACGCAGAACGTTTAAGAACAGCTCCTGTCCTACCAGTCCTGCTAGTGCAGCCCAGTGGCATTAACAGGCCTGCTGCTGATGCGCCTGCTGTCTACAGGTGTGTACCCTACGCACACGGACAGCGTACCCAATGGCCCCTGTGTTGTTAACAGGGAGTTCCGGGGCTGGATGGTCGTGTGAACCCTGTGACGCTAAAAGGGCTCCCAGTCTCCAGATCCGAGTGGCGTCTAACTCGGTTCAGGCTACTATTTGTTTCAGAGTCAACCTGCTCTGTATACACCACCTAACCTTCCAGTTGCCAACCTCTCCTTTTCCATCTGTGAGCACGGTGGACACCGAATGGCGATTGGGATATCTACCTTTCTCTTTCTTTTCTTCTTAATTTTTTTATATAGCGGTAACATAGTATATACCACCTTATCCAAATCTGCCAGTACCACCATAACAGATGTTGTTTCTTCAGCAAATGTTAATGTTGCTTAACCACCAAACCCACGGACACAAATGTTTTTACCCTTTCCAACACACCTGTTCCCCTTTCCACCAGCATCTCTCCTTTTTCAACTCAGTTTGTATATGACCAAAAGTGCAACTCTGCAGGGACACCGTACTTAACGCCGTCTCAGCACAGCAGCCAGCCCTCAGTCCCTCAGATGTGGACAAGTAAGACCATTTCCTCCTATCCATGATAAAGCGTTGAGATTCACTCTGTGCACCACTGGTGTTTATTGGAAAAGCAGATCTAAGATTGTGTAACACCTTCTGCTGATACTCCTGCATACGTGCGTCCCTTTCTATGGCACGAGTTATTTCGCAAAATTTTGTGTTCTACCGGGGATCTAACAGTGTGTCAACCCAGTAGTCAGCATGACTTGGAATTCGTACAATCCGAGGGTCATGTTGTAGGTAGTGCAGCAAGAAGGCGCTCATGTGTCTTGTGCATCCAGGAGGACCAAGTCCTTGGTGTGTTGGTGGCAGAGAGGTGAGAATCGTGCCTCCTTCCTCTGCCCTCTCCCCCCAACCTCGCACAACCAAAATGTGACCAAGCTCTCACTCATCTGATGAGTCTTCCATGCCCATCGCCAGTTCGTCTGCCATTTCTTCCTGGGCTCCTGCACCTTCCTCAACAGTTTTGCTGATACTATGCGCCCTTGATAATCCCTCTCCCCCACCATACCATGACTGCCACCAAGGTGCCGCTGACCGTCTGGACCTTGTAGATCTTGTTATCCCTTCCGCATATGTCTCCTCCAGTACTTCCTCCCCTTCCTCTTGTACCAACACCTGACTCCGAATAATGCTCACAGTGTGCTCCATCATGTAGATGACCAAAATTGTCACGCTGAGAATGGCATCGCCAGTGTTAAACATCTTCGTCGACATTTGTAAACAGTGTAGAACGGTGCATAGGTCTGCTGGACAACACTCCAGCAGCATGATCTGCACCACCTCTGGATCAAGTTAGCCCAGAGTATACATCATAACGTATTTCAGCAGGGCTCTGCGGTGCTGCCACAGACGCTGCAACATGTGCAGATTCCAATTCCTGAGTGTCGTAACATCGCATTTCAGGCGTTTAACCGCCAGACCTTAAGACTTCAGGAGCGATGAAAGTTGTTGAGCTGCTGGGTGCGAACGATGGAAGTGAGCACATAGCAAGCGTGCCCGCTGTACAAGGCCATGTAGGCCGGGATGTTGTTTTAAAAATTGCTGGATAATCAGATTAAACACGTGAGACATACAAGTCACGTGTGTCACATTGCCCTGACGAAGGCCCGCAGCCATGTTTGCATCATTGCCGCACACGGCTGTTAAGTCACCACCAGAGTCCGCTACGTCAATTTGTACTCCTGTCGCAAGGTGACAACGTGTTCCTTTCATGCATAGTGCTGATGATGGGAGAGGAGTCGACGCCAGCGGCGCAGGTGGACGCAGGTTATGGTAACCCACTGGGCTGCGTTACCTTCACAGATGCAGAACCAATGGCTGAATGCAGGTGGTGGGTATCTCACAGAGGAAGTACCATCATTCAGCTACAACCAATGGGAAGACACAACACCCTTTTTTAGGCCCCTCCTGTCTGCAGACCACTGCCAGACATAGCTATGAACCTCTGGTTACTGTTTCCCCCAGTTCAGTTTTATGATTTTGTGTGCTTGTTACCTGACTACTTTTCCTGCTAGCTGTTTATGTACCTCGTTGGCCGATTCGCATTTCACCTCTGCTTGTTTTCTGATTAAGTCCTGTCCCTCCCATTCTGTTCCTCTTCCTCAATTAATGTTTTGACCCTGCATCACTACTATTCTCTGGAACTGCAGCCTTCCACAGGTATTGATCAACTTGGGCCCTGTGTCATTCAAAATCACTGTATAGGGGTTAAAGGGTTTCAGGGTTCTGGGGTCCAGCTTGGTGAGTGGCTTCCCTCTAGCCTATCCTTTACAGCCCGTCTGAGTGTGTCGACCCAGGCAGGCGTTACACCATGCCCTCTGAAGAAGGCCATGTAGGCCGGGATAGTGCTTTAAAAATTGCTGGACAACCAGGTTCAACACGTGAGCCATACAAGGCACATGTGTCACAATGCCCTGAAGAAGGGCCGCAGACTGTTTTGCATCATTGTCGCACCCGGCATTCCCTGGTTGCTGGTTGAGTGGAGACAACCATTGATGAAACTCGATCTCACTCTACAGAGCTAACCGTACACAACTCCTCAGTGGTGTCTCACATTTCCCCTACATTTCAAAGTAAACATTTGACCGCCTGATGTCCTTGAGCTATGCTGCCAGCATAGTAAGGAACTGTGTGGGATTCCTTGGGCGCAGTTACAAGGAATGGTGGCCTGACCACACAGGGTTTGGGCTGAGGTGCAGGAACAACACGAGGTTGATGAGGCAGAAGCAGTAAAGGAACTTGTACATACAGATGAAGGATTGACACAAAACTCGTGGGGACGGAAAGACTTGTACAGCAGACCCTTCTCCATCTCTCACCATAGTTACCCAGTGCCCAATTAGCAACATGTAATCCCCTGTCCATACTTACTGTTCCAAGTATCTGTGGTGAAATGCACCCTGTCACACACAAAGTTTCTCAAGGAATCGGTGATGTTGTGTGCGACCTGCTGTGTTAGCGCGGGCACCCCTTTCTTGGAGAAGGAGTGGCGAATGGCCATCGGCTCTTGGGGCACTGCAATGGGCATAAGGTCTCGATAATCCTCGGTGACAAAAGGGTGTAAAGGCATCCTTTCTGTAGCAAACAAGTTTGAGATGCTGAAACTAAACCTCTTAGGCATGTCATGCCCTTCAAAAATCATGTAAAACACAGCGAGGGGACTCCAACCACAGTCTCCCTCGTTGCCACTAATTGAGCCACACACACTCCACTTGACTGGCATCAGTTGACCCCCAATTTCAAGATAAAAAAGATGCTTTGCATAAAGCACTCTCAAAAATACGCGTGCCTTTCACCTTCCCTGGCTGAGTTAGAGGAAGAAAAGTCCTCTGAGAGCCATGACTTGTTCATCTTGGTTCTTTTTTCAAAAGCGAGGGGACTCCAACCAGAGTCTCCCTCGTTGCCACTAATTGAGCCACACACACCCCACTTGACTGGCATCAGTTGACCCCCAATTTCAAGATAAAAAAGATGCTTTGCATGAAGCACTCTCAAAAATACGCGTGCCTTTCGCCTTCCCTGGCTGAGTTAGGGGAAGAAAAGTCCTCTGAGAGCCATGACTTGTTCATCTTGGTTCTTTTTTCAAAAGCGAGGGGACTCCAACCACAGTCTCCCTCGTTTCCACTAATTGGGCCACACACACCCCACTTGACTGGCATCAGTTGACCCCCAATTTCAAGATGAAAAAGATGCTTTGCATGAAGCACTCTCAAAAATACGCGTGCCTTTCGCCTCCCCTGGCTGAGCCAGGGGAAGAAAAGTCCTCTGAGAGCCATGACTTGTTCATCTTGGTTCTTTTTTCAAAAGCGAGGGGACTCCAACCACAGTCTCCCTCGTTTCCACTAATTGGGCCACACACACCCCACTTGACTGGCATCAGTTGGCCCCCAATTTCAAGATGAAAAAGATGCTTTGCATGAATCACTCTCAAAAATACGCGTGCCTTTCACCTCCCCTGGCTGAGCCAGGGGAAGTAAAGTCCTCTGAGAGCCATGACTTGTTCATCTTGGTTGTTTGAGAAACACAGCGAGGGGACTCCAACCACAGTCTCCCACGTTGCCACTAATTGGGCCACACAACCCCCCCACTTGACTGGCATCAGTTGACCCCCCTTTTCAAAATGAAAAAGATGCTGTGCATGAAGCACTCTCAAAAATATGCGTGCCTTTTGCCTCCCCTGGCTGAGCCAGGGGAAGAAAAGTCCTCTGAGAGTCATGACTTGTTCATCTTGGTGAACGTTAGTATGTCCACATTGTCAGTGGACAAACGCGTGTGCTTATCCGTCAGCACACCCCCAGCAGCACTGAGGACATGTTCCGAGAGAACGCTGGCTGCGGGACACGACAAGATCCCCAAGACATACGTGGAGAGCTCAGGCAATTTATCCAGATTGGAAGCCTAAAATGAGCAGGGCTCAAGTTGCACAGTAATGGCATCGATGTTCCCTTGCATATACTCATATATCTGTGTCTCCTCCTCTTTTTCCTTGTCCAGCTCTTTTGTTTTCGCATGAGTATATGTCCTTGTCACTTTCTCATGTGTTTGTGTTGTGTTGTGAGTTGTTTGTCACCTTTTGGACGCCTTTTGAGGGTGTTTTCTAGGTGTTTTTATGTGTTTGTGATTGCCTCCCATTGTTTCCTATGGGGTTCGAGTGGTTCGCCTAACCGGTTTGCCGAACCGAACTAGAACAAGACCTCGGTACGGCGAACCAAGCTCGAGCCGAACCGCGACCGGATCACTCATCTCTATAAAAGACAAAAAAACCCCTCATTTACCACTTTATTAATCCCCAAATACCCATCCAGGTCCGAAGTAATCCACACGACGCTTTCAGCTCTGCTACATGAAGCTGACGGGGAGCGCTGTAGAACACGACCGTTCTGTGTCAGCTCCACGCAGCAACTGAAGTGAGCTACGCTGTCACTGGAGACTTCACTCAGGTAGTGCCGGTGTGTGCGGGGATGATGGAGGCCGGTGTGTGTGGGGATGATGGGGGCCGGTGTGTGCGGGGATGACGGGGGCCGGCATGTGCGGAGATGATGGGGGCCGGTGTGTGCGGGGATGATGGGGGCCGGTATGTGCGGGGATCATGGGGGCCGGTGTGTGCGGAGATGATGGGGGCCGGTGTGTGCGGGGATGATGGAGGCCAGTGTGTGCAAGGATGATGGAGGCCAGTGTGTGCGGGAATGACAGGGGCGTTGTGTGCGGGGATGATAGAGGCCGGTGTGTGCGGGGATGATGGGGGCCGGTGTGTGTGGGGATGATGGGGGCCAGTGTGTGTGGGGATGACGGGGACCGGTGTGTGTGGGGATGATGGGGGCCGGTGTGTGCGGGGATGATTGAGGCCGGTGTGTGCGGGGATGACGGAGGCCGGTGTGTGCGGGGATGATGGGGGTCAGTGTGTGCAGGGATGGTGGAGGCCGGTGTGTGCGGGAATGACAGGGGCGTTGTGTGCGGGGATGATAGAGGCCGGTGTGTGCGGGGATGATGGGGGCCGGTGTGTGCGGGGATGATGGGGGCCGGTGTGTGCAGGGATGATGGAGGCCGGTGTGCGCGACGATGACAGGGGCATTGTGTGCGGGGATGATGGAGGCTGGTGTGTGTGGGGATGATGGGGGCCAGTGTGTGTGGGGATGATGGGGGCCGGTGTGTGTGGGGATGATGGGGGCTGGTGTGTGCGGGGATGATGGAGGCCGGTGTGCGCGGGGATGATGGAGGCCGGTAACTGCAGTGACGGCACCGCTGATCACGGCTCACTTCAGTCACTCAGGGGATTTGCGGTCACCGATGCGTCCTTCACCGGTGACCGCAAATCAGGCTGCGACACAGACAGAGCCGCAGGATGACAATGAAGTCGGGTGAAGTTCATCCGAGTTCATTCTCATCGCGCTACTGTCTGTTTCTGCTGTCAGCAGGAATGGAGCCGAGCTGAATGGCAGAGCAAGCATCCTGCGCGCAGACATTCTGCAGCAATTCTGCAGTCACAATACATTCACATGTGCTGCCAAATTGCTGCAGAATTATACGCATGGACACTACGCAATGTACGCAATGTTAATAATAATGTCCAAATTCAGTGTATAGTGTGATGGGAGGGGAGGGGGGTTCCTGAAATAATGGCGATCTCCATTGTTTTTTCCTAACCGCGCGTACAGTGGGGCGGTGCAGGCTGTCAGCCAATCACACACACACAGCAAAGTGCATTTTTTGCACACAAGCAAGGGCATGTGTCATTGGCTGTGTATGTCACATGTCCTTGCCCTATAAGGACTTCTGAGTAGTTTCACTTTTGGACACCGTAGAAGGAGTTTACTCTTTGTACACGTACTTCATACCAAAACTTGCTCATCTGGATCGATCCGTGCACCTCCTGATTTGTCCTGTGGCTTCTACGCTGGTAATCTGAACCTTTTTTGTGTTTTCTATGTGTTTGTATGTGTTTGTGTTTGCCTGCCATTGTTTTCAATGGGGTTCGAAGGTGTTCGTCGAACGTTTGTCGAACGTTCGACGAACACACCCGCCATTTGACAAACCGAACTCGAACACTAGGGGGGTCTCTAGCAAGGACGCAGCCTCGGTCTCATTAAATACATCCATGAAATCCATCAAATAGTCAGGGACTTCCTGTGTCTGAGATGAAATAGACAAAACAGGAATATCATTATGCACACATTGGCAGCCCTAACTAGTCACAGACAAGGATGTCCAATCCAGAACTGGGTTATGGGTTTGCAGTCAAGGGAATCCCAGTACCAAAATGTCATGCAAATTATGCAAGACCAAAAACGTACAAACATTCTGATGGTCAGGTGTGATCCGCATCGTCACCTGGGTCCAAAACTGGGGCTTATTTTCAGCTAAAGGAGTAGCATCAATACCCCTCAAAGGGATAGGAGCATGCAAAGGTACCATAGGAAAACCACAACGCTCAGCAAAGCCAAAATCCATCAGGTTCAGGGCAGCTCCTGAATCAATAAAAGCCATAGAAGAAAATGACGACAGGGAACAGATCAAAGAAACCGACAAAAGAAACTTAGGGGTACTTTACACGCTGCGACATCGCTAACGATTTATCGTCATTAGCGACATCGCAGCGTGTGACACGTAGGAACGACCTAAAACGATCGTAAAAGTGTTAAAAATCGTTGGTGTTGGAGAGGTCATCCAAACACCAAATATCGTTGTCTGGTGAGTAGCAATGTTGTTCCTCGTTCCTGCGGCATCACACATCGCTATGTGTGACACCGCAGTAACGACGAACATCTCCTTAACTGCCTTCCACCGGCAATGAGGAAGGAAGGAGGTGAGCGGCATGTTCCAGCCGCTCATCTCCACCCCTCCTCTGCTATTGGACAGCTGCCGTGTTACGTCGCTGTGACGCCGCACAAACCGCCCCCTTAGAAAGGAGGCGGTTCGCCAGCAACAGCGACGTCGCTAGGCAGGTAAGTGCGTGTGACGGGTGTAAGTGAGGTTGTGCGACACGGGCAGTGATTTGCCCATGACGCACAACCGACGGGGGCGGGTACGCTCGCTAGCGATATCGGTAACGATATAGTAGCATGTAAAGTACCCCTTAGACTGTATATCGCGCAAAGTAAACGAACAGGCAAAACGTTTTGCGCGCTTAGGGCAGACAAAAATAGTATGAGAGGCGTCTCCACAGAAGAAACATAGCTTATTACGCTGTCTAAAGCCCTGCCGTTCCGCCCTAGAAAGGACCCTATCACACTGCAAAAGCTCGGGAGACCGCTCTGCGAGCTATACCTCTGCTCACTATGTTTTACGTTCACGTAAATGTCTGTCAATCTGAATGGTCAATGACATAGAGGCATCGAGACCAGAGGGGACAGGAAAGCCCACCATAACCTCCTTAACTGGCTCTGCAACCCCTTCCAAAAGAGAGCCGCAAGAGCCGCATCATTCCACTGAGTAAGTACCGCCCACTTACAAAACTTCTGACAATATACCTCTGCAGGTTCCTGACCCTGGATCAAAGCCAATACATTTTTCTCGGCTTGATCAATCATAATATAACAATCCCAGAGCCTGAAAAAAAATTCCACATCAGCAAGAGCAGGATCTTCAGTAGAGTTGAGCGCGGTTCGTGGTTCTCCAGTTCGCGGTTCGAGTGATTTTGGGGGCTGTTCTAGATCGAACTAGAACTCGAGCTTTTTGCTAAAGCTCGATAGTTCTAGTTACGTTCGAGAACGGTTCTAGCAGCAAAAAGCCAAGCTAATTACTAGCTGGCTTTCCGCTGTAATAGTGTAAGTCACTCTGTGACTCACACTACTATGAAATTTCAGCGTATAGTGTGCAGGAACAGCGCATTCAGATCACTGCTGCTGGGACAATGGCGATCGCCATTTTTTTTTTTCCTTGTCTTCCTTCCCTAAGCGTGTACGTGTAGTGGGGCGGGCTAGCATGTCAGCCAATCCCAGACACACACACAGCTAAGTGGACTATTAGCCAGAAAAGCAACGGCATGTGTGATAGGATGTCCATGTCACATGTCCCTGCATTATAAAAACGGGTATCTGCCCGTCCGGACGCCATTATCTCTTCTGCGTCTGGGTGTCAGTCACCGCTGGCGTAGCTCCTGTCTCCGATACTGCTGTGTACGCTCTACACACAGCGCTATACAGAATAGGGATAGAAGTTTCTATTAGCCCTTGTAAGGGCTAATAACAGCAGGCTCAGAGCCATAGGTGACAGTCAGGTCAGTGGAAACAGATTTTAACAGCTACAGAAGATAACAGCGTCTGTGTAGCTAACATCAGGGACTTCCTCGCTGCATTTCCCCATTTGGAGGGATAGAAAGTGAGGCTTCCTTTCCTGTACACTGACACACAACACTGCCACTGTACACTCAAGCTCATTGTTACTAAGCCATTATACTAGCAAACACAGAGTAAACTTAGTGGCATCCTAAAAGTGGCTGTTGGACTTCCATTAGTGTCCCACTAGTGCAAATCTATTTGCAGCACCTCTGCATTGCACACTCAAGCTCCTTGTTACTAAGCCATTATACTAGCAAACACTCAGTAAACTTAGTGGCATCCTAAAAGTGGCTGTTGAACTTCCATTAGTGTCCCACTAGTGCAAAGCTATTTGCAGCACCACTGCATTGCACACTCAAACTCATTGTTACTAAGCCATTATACTAGCAAACACTTAGTAAACTTAGTGGCATCCTAAAAGTGGCTGTTGAACTTCCATTAGAGTCCCACTAGTGCAAAGCTATTTGCAGCACCACTGCATTGCACACTCAAACTCATTGTTACTAAGCCATTATACTAGCAAACACTGAGTAAACTTAGTGGCCTCCTAAAAGTGGCTGTTGGACTTCCATTAGTGTCACACTAGTGCAAATCTATTTGCAGCACCTCTGCATTGCACACTCAAGCTCATTGTTACTAAGCCATTATACTAGCAAACACTGAGTAAACTTAGTGGCATCCTAAAAGTGGCTGTTGGACTTCCATTAGTGTCTCACTAGTAGAGTTGAGTGCGGTTCGAGGTTCTCCAGTTCTAAGCTCGAGTGATTTTTGGGGCTGTTCGAGATCGAACTAGAACTCGAGCTTTTTGCAAAAGCTCGATAGTTCTAGATACGTTCGAGAACGGTTCTAGCAGCAAAAAGCAGGGCTTTTTACAGCTACAGTGAGCAGGAGCCATCGCTGGCAGCCTGCCAGAAGCTGGTAACCAAGATAAACATCGGGTATCCAAGCAAAGCGCTTTGGTTAGTAACCCGATGTTTATCTTAGCTACGTGCAGGAAGCCCACACTTCCCCGCTCAGCTCGCTCCGCCCCCTCCTGCCCGCGGCATGTACACATACATACACACACACACAAACCCCCCCCCCCCGCTCGGCTTACCTGCGGTGATGAAGTCCCGCCATCCCGACCTCAGCGCTGTCACTGTCCTCCATGGCCGCCGCTTGTCACATCACCTCTCGCTTCCGACCCGAGACTGACTAGCGGTGACGTCACGGACCTCTCGCGATACTTGAGGGGAAGGCGCCGGTCATTGAACTCAGTGACAGGGGCTGTCAGTGTGCTGGAGATCAGCGCAGGTAATGTACCTCGCTGACAGCAGCACTTGTCACCCCCCTGCAGTGACCTGGGCTGACCCATTGATGTTAGCTCAGGTCACTACACTGCTCTCCCAGCCAATGGGGAACATCCTGCTCTTCATTGACTGGGACAGTGTGGATCGTCATGGCAACCCCTTGGATTACACCAGACCTGGATTTGTTTTTCATTCTAATAAATTGGTTAAAGAGGGAATGTTTTGGGGAGTGTTTTTTCAAATAAAAATGTGTTTGTCGTCTATTTTTTTTTATTACTGACTGGGTTGGTGATGTCGGGTATCTGATAGACGCCTGACCTCACCAACCCCAGGGCTTGATGCCAGGTGACATTACACATCTGGTATTAACCCCATATATTACCCCGTTTGCCACCGCACCAGGGCGCGGGATGAGCTGGGGCGAAGCACCAGGATTGGCGCATCTAATGGATGTGCCCCTTCTGGGGCGGCTGCGGCCTGCTATTTTTAGGCTGTGGAGAGTCCAATAACCATGGACCTCTCTAGTCTGAGAATATCAGGCCCCAGCTGTCTGCTTTACCTTGGCTGGTGATCCAATTTTGGGGGACCCCTACGTGTTTTTTTTTTAAATTATTTATTTAATTTAAAATAATAGCGTGGGGTGCCCTCAGTTTTGGATTACCAGCCCAGGTGAGGTTGCCAGCTGTGGTCTGCAGGCTGCAGCCGTCTGCTTTACCCTAGCTGGCTACAAAACTAGGGGGAACCCTACGTCATTTTTTTTTTCATTTTTTTGGCTAAATACAAAGCTAAGCACCCCTTAGTGCCACATGAAAGGCACCAAAGGGTGCTCCACTTTTTCTCCATTTTTTCTCCACTTTTTCTACATTTTTTCTCCACTTTTTCTACATTTTTTTCTCCACTTTTTCTCCACTTTTTCTCCACTTTTTCTCCATTTTTTTCTCCACTTTTTCTCCACTTTTTCTCCACTTTTTCTCCACTTTTTTTCCATTTTTTCTCCACTTTTTCTCCACTTTTTCTCCATTTTTTTCTCCACTTTTTCTCCACTTTTGCTCCACTTTTTCTCCATTTTTTCTCCACTTTTTCTACATTTTTTCTCCACTTTTTCTCCACTTTTTCTCCACTTTTTCTCCATTTTTTTTCTCCACTTTTTCTCCACTTTTTCTCCACTTATGGAGAAAAAGTGGAGAAAAAGTGAAGAAAAAAATGGAGAAAAAAGTGGAGAATTTATTTCTCCACTTTTTCTCCACTTATTCTCCACTTTTTCTCCACTTTTTCTCCATTTTTTCTCCACTTTTTCTACATTTTTTCTCCACTTTTTCTACATTTTTTTCTCCACTTTTTCTCCATTTTTTTTCTCCACTTTTTCTCCATTTTTTTCTCCACTTTTTCTCCACTTATGGAGAAAAAGTGGAGAAAAAGTGGAGAAAAAAATGGAGAAAAAGTGGAGAATTTATTTCTCCACTTTTTCTCCACTTATTCTCCACTTTTTCTCCACTTTTTCTCCATTTTTTTCTCCACTTTTTCTCCACGGTTTCTTCACTGTTTCTCCACTTTTTCTCCACTTTTTCTCCACTTTTTCTCCACTTTTTTCTCCACTTTTTTCTCCACTTTTTCTCCACTTTTGCTCCACTTTTTCTCCACTTTTTCTACATTTTTTCTCCACTTTTTCTACATTTTTTTCTCCACTTTTTCTCCACTTTTTCTCCACTTTTTCTCCACTTTTTCTCCACTTTTTCTCCACTTTTTCTCCACTTTTTCTCCACTTATTCTCCATTCTTTTTCTATGGTCGGTCTACCCATTAGCTCTGCCATGCACACTGTAGCTCTACACCTACTGCACATGTTACTTTATGATTGACATTTCTTTCGTACCAGAGCTGTCTAAGCCTACTCTGACCCCATATTTGTCATTACTATATTGTCCTTGTACTGTATTATGACATTTGTATCATGTGTTTCATTTCTTGCTGTGTTGCAATTTTTTTGCTGCATCCCAATTGTACCTCTACATTGTTCGAGTTTATGTTATTGTTCTCTCAC
Organism: Anomaloglossus baeobatrachus; assembly: GCF_048569485.1. NCBI lineage: Eukaryota > Metazoa > Chordata > Amphibia > Anura > Aromobatidae > Anomaloglossus > Anomaloglossus baeobatrachus. The sequence continues at coordinate 133,986,944 of NC_134362.1, read as the reverse complement.
TCTTATGTGATACTGATTATTTTCATAATTACATGCAGATAAGTCCAATCTGACGAAGGCTCAGGCCGAAACGTCATTTGTAACTTGTTTTGGACAAAAACATATATGCTTATGAAAAATTTTTTTTTCTTAATACGGACCAATAAAGAGTGATTTTGCATTACTATCCGTTGTGACTTACTGACTTAGTCTGGGAGATTTAGAGTGCCGAGGTTACTCACTAATTTTATCTATTATTATCTCTGAGCACCTATATACCAGTGAGCAGAGCTTCCTCTACAGTAGTTCTCCTGATTAGGCATGCCCTTACCTCATGAGCAGGGCATTGCAGCTTTGGTAGCAACCATTACGACATGGACTCTGCTGCTGTGGACCCGAGAAGAGTGAGTGCAGATTCATTGCACCCACACTCCTCACATGAAGGGTCCGCACTCCTAGAAAATGGGGGATACGTTCCCTGAGTGTCTCCCCCCCATATTCTAGACGGTCCAGAGTCGTCGTGGGACCCCTTTATTTTTTTTCTTACAATAAATTGGTGAAAGAGGAAATGTTTCGGGGACTGTTTTTTCAAATAAATTTCTTTTGTCGATTTTTTTTTTTTTGTTAGTACTGACAGTTTATGATGTTGAGTATCTAATAGACGCCATGACATCACAAACTGCTGGGCTTGATCTCAGGTTACTTTACAGCTAGTATCAACCCGATTTATTACCCCGTTTGCCACTGCACCAGGGCACGAGATGAGCTGGGGTGAAGCGCCAGGATTGGCGCATCTAGTGGATGCGCCACGTCTGGGGTGCCTGCGGCCTGCTATTTTTAGGCTGTGAAGGCCCAATAACTATGGACCTTCCCACCCTGAGAATACCAGACCACAGCTGTCCGCTTTACCTTGGCTGGTGATCCAATTTGGGGGGGACCCTACTTTTATTGTGTAATTATTAATATTTATACAATAATTATAAAAAAGAGCCTGAGGGGACCTCCACATTGGATCCCCAACCACGGTAAAGCTGCCAGCTGGGGTTTTCAGGCTACAGCCATCTGCTTTACCCTAGCTGGCTATCAAAAATGGGGGGACCCAACGTCATTTTTTTTTTAACTATTTTTTAAATAGAAAAAATTAATGGGCTTCCCTGTATTTTGATTGCCAACCAAGGTAACGGCAGGCAGATGGGGGTGGCAACCCATAGCTGTCTGCTTTATCTGCGCTGAGAATCAAAAATACCGCGGAGCGCTACGTCATTTTTTTAAAGATTTATTTTTACAGCACTGTGATGTCCAGCAATCAAAATACAGGGAAGCCCATTTTATTTTTAGTTATTTAAATAAATAATTAAAAAAAATATATATGGGCTCCCGCTGCATTTTTTGTATTGCTAGCTAAGGGTAATCCAAGCAGCTACTGGCTGCTAACCCCCACTGCTTGGTGTTACCTTCACTGGCAATGGAAAATCCAGGGAAGCATTTTTTATTTTTTTTGCCAAAAAACTACAAAAAAAGGACGTGAGCTTCGCCATATTTTTGTATGCTAGCCAGGTATAGCAGGCAGGTGCTGGAAGAGTTGGATACAGCGCCAGAATATGGCGCTTCTATGAAAATGCCATTTTCTGAGGCGGCTGCAGACTGCAATTCGCAGCAGTGGGGCCCAGAAAGCTCAGGCCAACCTGTGCTGCGGATTCCAATCCCCAGCTGCCTAGTTGTACCTGGCTGGACACAAAAATGGGGCGAAGCCTACGTCATTTGTTTTCTAATTATTTCATGAAATTCAGGAAATAATAAAAAAAGGGCTTCCCTTTATTTTTGGTTCCCAGCCGGGTACAAATAGGCAACTGGGGTTGGGGGCAGCCGTACCTGCCTGCTGTACCTGGCTAGCATACAAAAATATGGCGAAGCCCACATAATTTTTTCAGGGGGCAAAAAACTTCTGCATACAGTCCTGGATGGAGTATGCTGAGCCTTGTAGTTCTGCAGCTGCTGTCTATCTGTATGGAGAAGAGCAGACAGCAGCTGCAGAACTACAAGGCTCAGCATACTCCATCCAGGACTTGATTAGGAGATTTCACCAGCACAAAACTCCAGGCATCTTGTTCTTTAAAATAAAAACTTCTTTATTTTCTTATCATTAAAAAGTCCATGCTATAATGGTTAAGCCCATGTCAGAGAGGACGCGTTTCGAACATCCAGTTCTTATTCAGTCTCTAAACCATCTAGTCACAGAACTGTTTAAAAAGGGCTGAACCCAAACATGTGATCAAATGCAAGGAGAGAGCAAGACAATTACAAAAACATTAACCCATTAAGTTGGATCACTCCATATAGTGCCATAACACTTATATACATACATATTATTTAAGCAAGATTAATATGCAAACATCAATTCATTTCTTTTATTTAGACCCTTAGGAAATCTTGTGCCCATTAAAAACATCCATTTTATTTCTCTCTGAAAAAGGATATCTTTCAAATTTCCACCTCTTCTAGGTAGTTTGATTTTTTCAATGGCATTAACTTTTTTTCAATGGCATTAACTAACATATAACCGCATAGTCCACACGATCTGTGGCCACATTTAAACGAACCTGTACTAGGTAACCAATTGCCGGCATTTTTTTCCCCATTAGTGGAACCGTACCTGTTCATGTGATCACTAGGTGATCACATGGATCCCAATGTAATGTTCCTTTTTGAAACAAATTTAACTCCATTTTTTAAGATTTGATATAATGTGTCATCTGTAGATAAAATGGGTAAATATTTTTTGATAATTTTAATTACATCATAATAGTTCTTACTGTATGTTGTTGAAAAAACAACTGACAATTCTTTCTGGGGACTGTCTTTGATTTTATTCATGTCCAAATATTGTGACCTACTCACTTTAGTCGCCTTGGTTTTGGCTTTTTGGAGATTTTTCATTTTATAACCTCTTGCCAAAAACCTTTTTTCAATAATGTTGCATTCCACCTCAAAACCATTTTGGGTGTTGCAACACCTCCTAGCACGGACATATTCACCTGTAGGGATGTTATCTATAACATGCTTTGGATGGCAGCTTCCCGCATGTAGTAGCGAGTTGCCTGATATGGGTTTTCTATAGAGGCTGCAATTAATTTCTCCATTATCACCCTTCCCATGAAATTGTATATCCAAAAAATTAATTTTTGATACATCATGAAAAAAAGTGAAAAAAAGATTATGGGCATTATTATTGATGTAAAATATAAAATCTTCAATTTTTTTGTTTGGATTTTGCCATACAATGAGTACATCATCTATGAATCTCAGATATAATGCTATATCCGAGAAAAAAGGATTAAATTGATTAAAAATATATTGTTCTTCCCACCAAAGCATGAATATGCCCGCTAATGAGGGGGAAAATCGTGCGCCCATTGAACATCCCTGCAACTGAACATATCCTTTATTTAGAAAGGTAAAATAGTTGTTCTTAAGTAAAAATTCAGTCACATCCACCAAATAATTTTGTAGTTCAAGTGAGTAGTCAGAATATTTGCTGAGCAAATCTCTCAAAGCCAAAATGGCAAGAGAATGTGGGATGGATGTATACAGTGATTGCACATCACAAGTTAACCAACTGTAATTATCCTGCCATTTCATCTGGGAGATAATATTCAACACATGTTTGCTATCCAATACATAGCCAGGAGACATTTTGGGAAGAAATTGGAGGTGGTTGTCCAACCACTCTGCCAGATGTTCAGTGTAAGAATCGATACCTGAAACAATTGGTCTCATTTTTGGGGGAAACTGATTTTTATGTGACTTTGGTAAGGCATGCAATAGTGGTATTAAACAATAAGAGGGATTAAGATAATCTCTCAATTTTTCATCCATTAAACCCAAATGTAAGCCTTCCTCTAAAATTTTCTCCAAGGATTTTTTTATGCCTGCAGAGGGGTCATGATCGACTCTCCTGTAGGTATCGCAATCCTGTAACATAGTCAATACCTCCCTTTCATAAAGTCCTGTGTCCAAAACTACGACTGCCCCCCCCTTGTCAGAATTTTTTATAATGATGTTCAAGTTTTTTTGCAGGGAAATAACCGCATCTTTCTCAGTTTTAGACAAATTTTGAACCATAGGTTCTTGTAAATGGGAAAGAGCAGTTAATTCTTTTTCTACTATATTCTGAAAATCAGTCATCTGATCACACCTCGAAGGGATGGGATAAAAACTTGGATTAGGAACATTAAAATGGGAAACCGCACAATGTGAATTAGATCTGGTACCACTATCACTTGATAAATCATGCAGATTTTGTAAAGCCATTTGTTCTTTGAATGACATAGGAGAGAAATATGTGTCGGCTGATGCATTTGAAACATTAGGAACATTAGACCCATTTTCATCGTGAAAGAAGTGTTTTTTTACTGTTAATTTTCGAATGAACTTATTAACATCTAATATTGTTTTAAAAAGATCAAACCTCTTATTGGGAACAAAATTTAAACCCCTTTTCAAAACACTTATTTCACTACTGTTTAAAATGCATGCTGACATATTTATAACAGAAAAACTATTATTATCAATATTCATTTCCTCTTCCCCCTCGTATAATGATTGTGTTGATACACATGACTTTCTATGTTTGCGGCCGCTCCTCCTTGTTTTTTTCGATTTTTCTGGAAAAACGGCTGATTTTTCAAGTTTTTTGACACGCTTGATGAAGTAGATGGAGTGTCAAAATTAGTATCGGACGTGTCTGTATTGTAATCTGTAGAGTCCACATCAGTCGTTTCAAAATCTGTAGAAGAAAAATTTACACGAGTGGAATTGTTGCGTCTTTTATTATTTTTCAATATGGATTTAGGACCAGCTTGAAAAAATCTCCTGGAATTATGCCAATTGTAGATTTTATTATCCTCACAGTCCCGCAAATCTCGAACAAACTTTTTTTCTTTAAATGCAGTGATTGTATCTTCAAGGGCAATGATTTTGACATTTATCTGATCTTTCATGGTCTTATAAGCATCCAGACCCGAATATTGTGCAAGGGAAACTTCAATTTCTTTGATCTTATTCTCCAACACACCTATTTTACTTCGTTCTTGTTCTATAATTAATTGAATAAGTTTTTTGGAGCATTCAGATAAGATTGTATCCCATTTTGCAACAAATTCTTGATTAAATTCTACTGTGGGTCTTTTGTTCAGGCGAAGTCCTCTGGGAACCATGCTTTTGTCAAGATAGGCTTGCAAGGTTTTGCTGTCCCACCAGGTACGAATTCTCGCTGACATTACTTTTTCTAATTCCCACATAATTTGATTCATTTTTGTGTGCGTTTCCAAAAGGGTATCTTGTTTATTTAGTGAAAACATTTTTGCAGCTCTCTCCATTCGTAATCTGTCTGAAGTAACAAAGCTTTCACAATTCTGATTGCTATTAGCATCATTCATCTGGTCTTCCATTTTATGACACAATCTTGTAAGGAACTATAAGTCATGCAATTTCATCATATATAATATACAATGTCTCTTTTTGGAAAGATCCAAAGCAATAATAATTGACTTACTGAAAAGTTCCTGATCGTAGATCACAGGGAGCACGGGTGTAGCAGCTCAAGATGAACAGTGAAAAAAGTTTTTTGTTTTTTTTTGCCCAGCTCACCTGTGCAATGGAAGCCAGTAATCCTGGGCTGTGCACGGAGAAGAGATTTGGAGAGCCAGTCCATATGCATAGGAAGTGATTAGGGGATTTCACCAGCACAAAACTCCAGGCATCTTGTTCTTTAAAATAATAATGGAGTGAAATTTGTTTCAAAAAGGAACATTACATTGGGATCCATGTTATCACCTAGTGATCACATGAACAGGTGCGGTTCCACTAATGGGGAAAAAAATGCCGGCAATTGGTTACCTAGTACAGGTTCGTTTAAATGTGGCCACAGATCGTGTGGACTATGCGGTTATATGTTAAATGTAAAGGATTTTTCTTCATTCACTGATAAAAAAACTTATAAAATAATGTCACTCATAAACTGCAGTTCAGACCATGTGGTTTATTTAATATCTTGTACTATTTGTCAGTTACAATATATAGGCAGCACTTGTCGTTCCCTCAGAAAGAGGATATCTGAACACATCTATGATGTGAATAATGCCACTACGAGAAAATTATCAGGAGCGTCTCAACATTTTCGCGACGCACATGCAGGTGATTTGAAAGGCATGAAAGTTAATGCCATTGAAAAAATCAAACTACCTAGAAGAGGTGGAAATTTGAAAGATATACTTTTTCAGAGAGAAATAAAATGGATGTTTTTAATGGGCACAAGATTTCCTAAGGGTCTAAATAAAAGAAATGAATTGATGTTTGCATATTAATCTTGCTTAAATAATATGTATGTATATAAGTGTTATGGCACTATATGGAGTGATCCAACTTAATGGGTTAATGTTTTTGTAATTGTCTTGCTCTCTCCTTGCATTTGATCACATGTTTGGGTTCAGCCCTTTTTAAACAGTTCTGTGACTAGATGGTTTAGAGACTGAATAAGAACTGGATGTTCGAAACGCGTCCTCTCTGACATGGGCTTAACCATTATAGCATGGACTTTTTAATGATAAGAAAAAAAAGAAGTTTTTATTTTAACCCCTTCAGCCCCGGGGCACTTTCCGTTTTTGCGTTTTTGTTTTTTGCTCCCCTTCTTCCGAGAGCCGTAACTTTTTTATTTTTCCGTCAATCTTGCCATATGAGGGCTTGTTTTTTGCGGGACAAGTTGTACTTTTAAATGAAATCATAAGTTTTACCATATGGTGTACTGGAAAGCAGCAAAAAAATTCCAAGTGTGGAAAAATTGCAAAAAAAGTGTGATGGCACAATAGTTTTTGGGATGTTTTATTCACGGTGTTCACTATATGGTAAAACTGATGTGTTGGTATGATACCTGAGGTCGGTGCGAGTTTGTAGACACCAAACATGTATAGGTTTACTTGTATCTAAGGGGTTAAAAAAAATTCACAAGTTTGTCCAATAAAAGTGGCGCACGTTTTGCGCCATTTTCCGAAACACGTAGCGTTCTTATTTTTTGGGATCTATGGCTCAGTGACGGCTTATTTTTTGCGTCTCGAGCTGATGTTTCTAATGGTAGCATTTTTGCGCAGATGCTACGTTTTGATCGCCTGTTATTGCATTTTGCGTAAAACTTGCGGCGACCAAAAAACGTAATTTTGGCGTTTGGAATTTTTTTGCCACTACGCCGTTTACCAATCAGATTAATTGATTTTATATTTTGATAGATCGGGCATTTCTGAACGCGGCGATACCAAATATGTGTATATTTATTTATTTTTTAACCCTTTAATTTTCAATGGGGGGAAAGGGGGGTGATTTGAACTTTTAGGTTTTTTGTTTTTTTTTTAATTTTTTAAAACTTTTTTTTACTTTTTTTATTTTATTTTACTAGTCCCCCTAGGGGGCTATAGCAATCAGCAATCCGATTGCTGATCGCTATCTGCTGATCACAGCTATACCGCTGTAATCAGCAGATTCAGTCACTTTCTTTCTTCCTCTGCTCCGTGCCGAGGAAGAATGAAAGTGAAACTTCGTAGCACCAGGCGTCATCACATGACCCTGTGCTACGATGGCAACCACCGAACGTCACGTGATCACTCACGTGACGTCCGGAGGGGGCGGCGGTAAGTAAAAAAGATGGCCGCGCGCATGTAGATCTCGCTGCCAGACTTTGGCAGCGAGATCTAAGGGGTTAATGTTCCGGGTGGAATGCGATTCCACTCGGAACATGTAGGCACACATGTCAGCTGTTGAAAACAGCTGATATGTGTGCCGATCCACGCCGCCTGCCCGCGGCAGGGGGCGGGGCTTACCGGGACACGATCCATGACGGAAAGATCCGTCCATGGTCGTGAAGGGGTTAAAGAACAAGATGCCTGGAGTTTTGTGCTGGTGAAATCTCCTAATCACTTCCTATGCATATGGACTGGCTCTCCAAATCTCTTCTCCGTGCACAGCCCAGGATTACTGGCTTCCATTGCACAGGTGAGCTGGGCAAAAAAAAACTTTTTTCACTGTCCATCCAGGACTGTATGCAGAATTTTTTTGTCCACCAAAAAAATGACGTGGGCTTTGCCATATTTTTGTATGCTAGCCAGGTACAGCAGGCAGCCACGGGCTGCCTCCAACCCCCAGTTGCCTATTTGTACCCGGCTGGGAACCAAAAATATAGGGAAGCCCGTTTTTTTTAATTATTTCACTTATTTCATGAAATAATTAAAAAACAAATGACGTGGGCTTCGCCCCATTTTTGTGTCCAGCCGGGTACAACTAGGCAGCTGGGGATTGGAATCCGCAGCACAGGTTAGCCCGAGGTTTCTGGGCGCCTCTGCTGCGGATTTCAGTCCGCAGCCGTCCCAGAAAATGGCGCTCTCATAGAAGCGCCATCATCTGGCGCTGTATCCAACTCTTCCAACAGCCCTGGAGCCGGGTGGCTTGTTGGGTAATCATGAGTTAATACTGGCTTTGTTTTACTAGCCAGTATTAAGCCAGAGATTCTTAATGTCAGGCACGTTTGACCCGGCCATTAAGAATCTCCAATAAGGGGTTAAAAAAAACACCACACAGAGAAAAAATACTTTAATAGAAATAAATACACAGACACATTAGAGACTCCATCTTTATTACCCCCTGTCAGCCCTCCACGATCCTGCTCTTCTGTCTTCTTTCTTTCTAGTGTAGTAGTAGTGACGATTGTAGTGAGGATGAGGTTCCCCAGCCCATCATGGGCTGGGGAACCTCATCCTCAGTACAATCCTCACTACAATCGGGAAGCAGCGTGCAGCCTTCACTCCGTGAGTGATCAGTGCTGGCTGTCAGCAGTAACAGCGGTAACGCTGACAGACGCGTTACCATAGCAACGGTGCTCTCGGAGCCGCGGTTAGCGGTGACAGCACCGCTAACTGCATTGCTATGGCAACGGTGATCTCCGTTAATGACCGGCTGTGTCAGCCGGTCCCTAACGGAACGGGGAGTCGACCGTGTGCTAGAGCATGTCGCCGGTACACGGCGATACACATATGTGCACCGTGTACCGGAGAGATGCACTCGCAGGTCCTACATGACGTGTCATAGTCATGTGACCAGTCTGTAGCCAATGAGATAATAGCCACGTGACTGGTCACATGGCTATTTTGACGTCACGATAGGTCCTGCATCTCTGCTGGCAGTGCAGATCATCGGATGGAATAGCGGCAGGAGACAGAGTGCAGAAGGGATCGCGAGGACCGGTAAGTGTTATGGCAATGTTTATTAACTGTTTGTGTACATTTATAATGCATTTTTATGTGTTTGTGACTGCCTCCCATTATAGCCTATACGTTCGAGTTTGGTTCGTCGAACGTTCGACGAACCGAACTCGAACGGGACCCCCGTTCGGCGAGCCGACCTCGAGCCGAACCGGGACCGGTTCGCTCATTTCTACTCACTAGTGCAAATCTATTAGCAGCACCTCTGCATTGCAAACTCAAACTCATTGTTACTAAGCCATTATACTAGCAAACACTGAATAAACTTAGTGGCATCCTAAAAGTGGCTGTTGGACTTCCATTAGTGTCCCACTAGTGCAAAGCTATTTGCAGCACCTCTGCATTGCACACTCAAGCTCATTGCTACTAAGCCATTATACTAGCAAACTAGTAAACTTAGTGGCGTCCTAAAAGTGGCTGTTGGAAATCCATTTTTGTGTCCCACTAGTGCAAATCTATTTGCAGCACCTCTGCATTGCACACTCAAACTCATTGTTACTAAGCCATTATACTAGCAAACACTGAGTAAACTTAGTGGCATCTTAAAAGTGGCTGTTGGACTTCCATTAGTTTCCCACTAGTGCAAATCTGTTTGCAGCACCTCTGCATTGCACACTCAAGCATATTGTTGCTAAGCCATTATACTAGCAAACACTGAGTAAACTTAGTGGCATCCTAAAAGTGTCTGTTGTATTTCCATTAGTGTCCCAATAGTGTAAATCTATTTGCAGCACTTCTGTATTGCACAATCAAGCTCATTGCTACTAAGCCATTATACTAGCAAACACTGAGTAAACTTAGTGGCATCCTAAAAGTGGCTGTTGGACTTCCATTAGTGTCCCACTGGTGCAAAGCTATTTGTAGCACCACTGCATTGCACACTCAAACTCCTTGTTACTAAGCCATTATACTAGCAAACACTGAGTAAACTTAGTGGCATCCTAAAAGTGGCTGTTGGACTTCCATTAGTGTCCCACTGGTGCAAATCTATTTGCAGCACCTCTGCATTGCACACTCAAGCTCATTGCTACTAAGCCATTATACTAGTAAACACTGAGTAAACTTAGTGGCATCCGAAAAGTGGCTGTTGGACTTCCATTAGTGTCCCACTAGTGCAAATCTATTTGCAGCACCTCTGCATTGCACACTCAAGCTCATTGTTACTAAGCCATTATACTAGCAAACACTGAGTAAACTTAGTGACATCCTAAAAGTGGCTGTTGGACTTCCATTAGTGTCCCACTAGTGCAGAGCTATTTGCAGCACCACTGCATTGCACACTCAAGCTCATTGTTATTAAGCCATTATACTAGCAAACACTGAGTAAACTTAGTGGCATCCTAAAAGTGTCTGTTGGACTTCCATTAGTGTCCCACTAGTGCAAATCTATTTGCAGTACCACTGCATTGCACACTCAAACTCATTGTTACTAAGCCATTATACTAGCAAACACAGAGTAAACTTAGTGGCATCCTAAAAGTGGCTGTTGTACTTCCATTAGTGTCCCACTAGTGCAAATCTATTTGCAGCACCTCTGCATTGCACACTCAAGCTCATTATTACTAAGGGCGGCTTTGCACACTACGACATCGCAGGTGCGATGTCGGTGGGGTCAAATTGAAAGTGACGCACATCCGGCATCGCATGCGATATCGTAGTGTGTAAAGCCTTGATGATACGATTAACGAACGCAAAATCGTCGTAATCGTATCATCGTTGCAGCGTCGGTGTAATTCATAATTACGCTGACGCGACGGTCTGATGTTGTTCCTCGTTCCTGCGGCAGCACACATCGCTGTGTGTGAAGCCGCAGGAGCGAGGAACATCTCCTACCTGCGTCATTGCGGCTTCCGTAGGATATGCGGAAGGTAGGAGCTGGGCAGGATGTTTACATCCTGCTCATCTCCGCCCCTCCGCTCCTATTGGCCGCCTGCCGTGTGACGTTGCTGTGACGACGCACGACCCGCCCTTTTAGGAAGGAGGCGGGTCGCTGGCCAGAGCGACGGTCACAGAGCAGGTGAGTGCGTGTAAAGCTGGCGTAGCGATAGTTTTCGCTACGCCAGCTATCACACGATATCGTACCTGTGACGGGGGCGGGCACTATCGCGTGCGACATCGCAGCATCAGCCTGCGATGTCGCAACGTGCAAAGCCCGCCTAAGCCATTATACTAGCAAACACTGAGTAAACTTAATGGCATCCTAAAAGTGGCTGTTGGACTTCCATATGTGTCCCACTAGTGCAAATCTATTTGCAGCACCTCTGCATTGCACACTGAAGCTCATTGTTACTAAGCCATTATACTAGCAAACACTGAGTAAACTTAGTGGCATCCTAAAAGTGGCTGTTGGACTTCCATTAGTGTCCCACTAGTGCAAATCTATTTGCAGCACCTCTGCATTGCACAATTAAACTCATTGTTACTAAGCCATTATACTATCAAACACAGAGAAAACATAGTGGCATCCTAAAAGTGGCTGTTGGACTTCCATTAGTGTCCCACTAGTGCAAATCTATTTGCAGCACCTCTGCATTGCACATTCAAACTCATTGTTACTAAGCCATTATACTAGCAAACACTGAGTAAACTTAGTGGCATCCTAAAAGTAGCTGTTGGACTTCCATTAGTGTCCCACTGGTGCAAATCTATTTGCAGCACCTCTGCATTGCACACTGAAGCTCACTGCTACTAAGCCATTTTACTAGCAAACACTGAGTAAACTTAGTGGCATCCTAAAAGTTGCTGTTGGACTTCCATTAGTGTCCCACTAGTGCAAATCTATTTGCAGCACCTCTGCATTGCACACTCAAGCTCATTTTTACTAAGCCATTATACTAGCAAACACTGAGTAAACTTAGTGGCATCCTAAAAGTGGCTGTTGGACTTCCATTAGTGTCCCACTGGTGCAAAGCTATTTGCAGCACCACTGCATTGCACACTCAAACTCATTGTTACTAAGCCATTATACTAGCAAACACTGAGTAAACTTAGTGGCATCCTAAAAGTGGCTGTTGTACTTCCATTAGTGTCCCACTAGTGCAAATCTATTTGCAGCACCTCTGCATTGCACACTCAAGCTCATTGTTACTAAGCCATTATACTAGCAAACACTAAGTAAACTTAGTGGCATCCTAAAAGTGGCTGTTGGACTTCCATTAGTGTCCCACTGGTGCAAATCTATTTGCAGCACCTCTGCATTGCACACTCAAGCTCATTGCTACTAAGCCATTATACTAGCAAACACTGAGTAAACTTAGTGGCATCCTAAAAGTGGCTGTTGTATTTCCATTAGTGTCCCACTAGTGCAAATCTATTTGCAGCACCTCTGCTTTGCACACTCAAGCTCATTGTTACTAAGCCATTATACTAGCAAACACTGAATAAACTTAGTGGCATCCTAAAAGTGGCTGTTGGACTTCCATTAGTGTCCCACTAGTGCAGAGCTATTTGCAGCACCACTGCATTGCACACTCAAACTCATTGTTACCAAGCCATTATACTAGCAAACACTGAGTAAACTTAGTGGCATCCTAAAAGTGGCTGTTGGACTTCCATTAGTGTCCCACTAGTGCAAATCTATTTGCAGCACTACTGCATTGCACACTCAAACTCATTGTTACTAAGGAATTATACTAGCAAACACTGAGTAAACTTAGTGGCATCCTAAAAGTGGCTGTTGGACTTCCTTTAGTGTCCCACTGGTGCAAATTTATTTGCAGCATTTCTGCATTGCACACTCATGCTCATTGCTACTAAGCCATTATACTAATAAACACAGAGAAAACATAGTGGCATCCTAAAAGTGGCTGTTGGACTTCCATTAGTGTCCCACTAGTGCAAATCTATTTGCAGCACCTCTGCATTGCACATTCAAACTCATTGTTACTAAGCCATTATACTAGCAAACACTGAGTAAACTTATTGGCATCCTAAAAGTAGCTGTTGGACTTCCATTAGTGTCCCACTGGTGCAAATCTATTTGCAGCACCTCTGCATTGCACACTCAAGCTCACTGCTACTAAGCCATTTTACTAGCAAACACTGAGTAAACTTAGTGGCATCCTAAAAGTGGCTGTTGGACTTCCATTAGTGTCCCACTAGTGCAAATCTATTTGCAGAACCTCTGCATTGCACACTCAAACTCATTGTTACTAAGCCATTCTACTAGCAAACACTGAGTAAATTTATTGGCATCCTAAAAGTGTCTGTTGGACTTTCATTAGTGTCCCACTAGTGCAAATCTATTTGCAGCACCTCTGCATTGCACACTCAAGCTCATTTTTACTAAGCCATTATACTAGCAAACACTGAGTAAACTTAGTGGCATCCTAAAAGTGGCTGTTGGACTTCCATTAGTGTCCCACTGGTGCAAAGCTATTTGCAGCACCACTGCATTGCACACTCAAACTCATTGATACTAAGCCATTATACTAGCAAACACTGAGTAAACTTAGTGGCATCCTAAAAGTGACTGTTGTACTTCCATTAGTGTCCCACTAGTGCAAATCTATTTGCAGCACCTCTGCATTGCACACTCAAGCTCATTGTTACTAAGCCATTATACTAGCAAACACTAAGTAAACTTAGTGGCATCCTAAAAGTGGCTGTTGGACTTCCATTAGTGTCCCACTGGTGCAAATCTATTTGCAGCACCTCTGCATTGCACACTCAAGCTCATTGCTACTAAGCCATTATACTAGCAAACACTGAGTAAACTTAGTGGCATCCTAAAAGTGGCTGTTGTATTTCCATTAGTGTCCCACTAGTGCAAATCTATTTGCAGCACCTCTGCATTGCACACTCAAGCTCATTGTTACTAAGCCATTATACTAGCAAACACTGAATAAACTTAGTGGCATCCTAAAAGTGGCTGTTGGACTTCCATTAGTGTCCCACTAGTGCAGAGCTATTTGCAGCACCACTGCATTGCACACTCAAACTCATTGTTACCAAGCCATTATACTAGCAAACACTGAGTAAACTTAGTGGCATCCTAAAAGTGGCTGTTGGACTTCCATTAGTGTCCCACTGGTGCAAAGCTATTTGCAGCACCACTGCATTGCACACTCAAGCTCATTGTTACTAAGGGCAGCTTTGCACACTACGACATCGCAGGTGCGATGTCGGTGGGGTCAAATTGAAAGTGACGCACATCCGGCATCGCATGCAATATCGTAGTGTGTAAAGCCTTGATGATACGATTAACGAACGCAAAATCGTCGTAATCGTATCATCGTTGCAGCGTCGGTGTAATTCATAATTACGCTGACGCGACGGTCTGATGTTGTTCCTTGTTCCTGCGGCAGCACACATCGCTGTGTGTGAAGCCGCAGGAGCGAGGAACATCTCCTACCTGCGTCATTGCGGCTTCCGTAGGATATGCGGAAGGTAGGAGCTGGGCAGGATGTTTACATCCTGCTCATCTCCGCCCCTCCGCTCCTATTGGCCGCCTGCCGTGTGACGTTGCTGTGACGACGCACGACCCGCCCTTTTAGGAAGGAGGCGGGTCGCTGGCCAGAGCGACGGTCACAGAGCAGGTGAGTGCGTGTGAAGCTGGCGTAGCGATAGTTTTCGCTACGCCAGCTATCACACGATATCGTACCTGTGACGGGGGCGGGCACTATCGCGTGCGACATCGCAGCATCAGCCTGCGATGTCGCAACGTGCAAAGCCCGCCTAAGCCATTATACTAGCAAACACTGAGTAAACTTAATGGCATCCTAAAAGTGGCTGTTGGACTTCCATATGTGTCCCACTAGTGCAAATCTATTTGCAGCACCTCTGCATTGCACACTCAAGCTCATTGTTACTAAGCCATTATACTAGCAAACACTGAGTAAACTTAGTGGCATCCTAAAAGTGGCTGTTGGACTTCCATTAGTGTCCCACTAGTGCAAATCTATTTGCAGCACCTCTGCATTGCACAATTAAACTCATTGTTACTAAGCCATTATACTATCAAACACAGAGAAAACATAGTGGCATCCTAAAAGTGGCTGTTGGACTTCCATTAGTGTCCCACTAGTGCAAATCTATTTGCAGCACCTCTGCATTGCACATTCAAACTCATTGTTACTAAGCCATTATACTAGCAAACACTGAGTAAACTTAGTGGCATCCTAAAAGTAGCTGTTGGACTTCCATTAGTGTCCCACTGGTGCAAATCTATTTGCAGCACCTCTGCATTGCACACTCAAGCTCACTGCTACTAAGCCATTTTACTAGCAAACACTGAGTAAACTTAGTGGCATCCTAAAAGTGGCTGTTGGACTTCTATTAGTGTCCCACTAGTGCAAATCTATTTGCAGCACCTCTGCATTGCACACTCAAACTCATTGTTACTAAGCCATTCTACTAGCAAACACTGAGTAAATTTATTGGCATCCTAAAAGTGTCTGTTGGACTTTCATTAGTGTCCCACTAGTGCAAATCTATTTGCAGCACCTCTGCATTGCACACTCAAGCTCATTTTTACTAAGCCATTATACTAGCAAACACTGAGTAAACTTAGTGGCATCCTAAAAGTGGCTGTTGGACTTCCATTAGTGTCCCACTAGTGCAGAGCTATTTGCAGCACCACTGCATTGCACACTCAAACTCATTGTTACCAAGCCATTATACTAGCAAACACTGAGTAAACTTAGTGGCATCCTAAAAGTGGCTGTTGGACTTCCATTAGTGTCCCACTAGTGCAAATCTATTTGCAGCACTACTGCATTGCACACTCAAACTCATTGTTAATAAGGAATTATACTAGCAAACACTGAGTAAACTTAGTGGCATCCTAAAAGTGGCTGTTGGACTTCCTTTAGTGTCCCACTGGTGCAAATTTATTTGCAGCATTTCTGCATTGCACACTCATGCTCATTGCTACTAAGCCATTATACTATCAAACACAGAGAAAACATAGTGGCATCCTAAAAGTGGCTGTTGGACTTCCATTAGTGTCCCACTAGTGCAAATCTATTTGCAGCACCTCTGCATTGCACATTCAAACTCATTGTTACTAAGCCATTATACTAGCAAACACTGAGTAAACTTATTGGCATCCTAAAAGTAGCTGTTGGACTTCCATTAGTGTCCCACTAGTGCAAATCTATTTGCAGCACCTCTGCATTGCACACTCAAGCTCACTGCTACTAAGCCATTTTACTAGCAAACACTGAGTAAACTTAGTGGCATCCTAAAAGTGGCTTTTGGACTTCCATTAGTGTCCCACTAGTGCAAATCTATTTGCAGCACCTCTGCATTGCCCACTCAAACTCATTGTTACTAAGCCATTCTACTAGCAAACACTGAGTAAATTTATTGGCATCCTAAAAGTGTCTGTTGGACTTTCATTAGTGTCCCACTAGTGCAAATCTATTTGCAGCACCTCTGCATTGCACACTCAAGCTCATTTTTACTAAGCCATTATACTAGCAAACACTGAGTAAACTTAGTGGCATCCTAAAAGTGGCTGTTGGACTTCCATTAGTGTCCCACTGGTGCAAAGCTATTTGCAGCACCACTGCATTGCACACTCAAACTCATTGTTACTAAGCCATTATACTAGCAAACACTGAGTAAACTTAGTGGCATCCTAAAAGTGGCTGTTGTACTTCCATTAGTGTCCCACTAGTGCAAATCTATTTGCAGCACCTCTGCATTGCACACTCAAGCTCATTGTTACTAAGCCATTATACTAGCAAACACTAAGTAAACTTAGTGGCATCCTAAAAGTGTCTGTTGGACTTCCATTAGTGTCCCACTGGTGCAAATCTATTTGCAGCACCTCTGCATTGCACACTCAAGCTCATTGCTACTAAGCCATTATACTAGCAAACACTGAGTAAACTTAGTGGCATCCTAAAAGTGGCTGTTGTATTTCCATTAGTGTCCCACTAGTGCAAATCTATTTGCAGCACCTCTGCATTGCACACTCAAGCTCATTGTTACTAAGCCATTATACTAGCAAACACTGAATAAACTTAGTGGCATCCTAAAAGTGGCTGTTGGACTTCCATTAGTGTCCCACTAGTGCAGAGCTATTTGCAGCACCACTGCATTGCACACTCAAACTCATTGTTACCAAGCCATTATACTAGCAAACACTGAGTAAACTTAGTGGCATCCTAAAAGTGGCTGTTGGACTTCCATTAGTGTCCCACTGGTGCAAAGCTATTTGCAGCACCACTGCATTGCACACTCAAGCTCATTGTTACTAAGGGCAGCTTTGCACACTACGACATCGCAGGTGCGATGTCGGTGGGGTCAAATTGAAAGTGACGCACATCCGGCATCGCATCCAATATCGTAGTGTGTAAAGCCTTGATGATACGATTAACGAACGCAAAATCGTCGTAATCGTATCATCATTGCAGCGTCGGTGTAATTCATAATTACGCTGACGCGACGGTCTGATGTTGTTCCTCGTTCCTGCGGCAGCACACATCGCTGTGTGTGAAGCCGCAGGAGCGAGGAACATCTCCTACCTGCGTCATTGCGGCTTCCGTAGGATATGCGGAAGGTAGGAGCTGGGCAGGATGTTTACATCCTGCTCATCTCCGCCCCTCCGCTCCTATTGGCCGCCTGCCGTGTGACGTTGCTGTGACGACGCACGACCCGCCCTTTTAGGAAGGAGGCGGGTCGCTGGCCAGAGCGACGGTCACAGAGCAGGTGAGTGCGTGTGAAGCTGGCGTAGCGAGAGTTTTCGCTACGCCAGCTATCACACGATATCGTACCTGTGACGGGGGCAGGCACTATCGCGTGCGACATCGCAGCATCAGCCTGCGATGTCGCAACGTGCAAAGCCCGCCTAAGCCATTATACTAGCAAACACTGAGTAAACTTAATGGCATCCTAAAAGTGGCTGTTGGACTTCCATATGTGTCCCACTAGTGCAAATCTATTTGCAGCACCTCTGCATTGCACACTCAAGCTCATTGTTACTAAGCCATTATACTAGCAAACACTGAGTAAACTTAGTGGCATCCTAAAAGTGGCTGTTGGACTTCCATTAGTGTCCCACTAGTGCAAATCTATTTGCAGCACCTCTGCATTGCACAATTAAACTCATTGTTACTAAGCCATTATACTATCAAACACAGAGAAAACATAGTGGCATCCTAAAAGTGGCTGTTGGACTTCCATTAGTGTCCCACTAGTGCAAATCTATTTGCAGCACCTCTGCATTGCACATTCAAACTCATTGTTACTAAGCCATTATACTAGCAAACACTGAGTAAACTTAGTGGCATCCTAAAAGTAGCTGTTGGACTTCCATTAGTGTCCCACTGGTGCAAATCTATTTGCAGCACCTCTGCATTGCACACTCAAGCTCACTGCTACTAAGCCATTTTACTAGCAAACACTGAGTAAACTTAGTGGCATCCTAAAAGTGGCTGTTGGACTTCTATTAGTGTCCCACTAGTGCAAATCTATTTGCAGCACCTCTGCATTGCACACTCAAACTCATTGTTACTAAGCCATTCTACTAGCAAACACTGAGTAAATTTATTGGCATCCTAAAAGTGTCTGTTGGACTTTCATTAGTGTCCCACTAGTGCAAATCTATTTGCAGCACCTCTGCATTGCACACTCAAGCTCATTTTTACTAAGCCATTATACTAGCAAACACTGAGTAAACTTAGTGGCATCCTAAAAGTGGCTGTTGGACTTCCATTAGTGTCCCACTGGTGCAAAGCTATTTGCAGCACCACTGCATTGCACACTCAAACTCATTGTTACTAAGCCATTATACTAGCAAACACTGAGTAAACTTAGTGGCATCCTAAAAGTGGCTGTTGTACTTCCATTAGTGTCCCACTAGTGCAAATCTATTTGCAGCACCTCTGCATTGCACACTCAAGCTCATTGTTACTAAGCCATTATACTAGCAAACACTAAGTAAACTTAGTGGCATCCTAAAAGTGGCTGTTGGACTTCCATTAGTGTCCCACTGGTGCAAATCTATTTGCAGCACCTCTGCATTGCACACTCAAGCTCATTGCTACTAAGCCATTATACTAGCAAACACTGAGTAAACTTAGTGGCATCCTAAAAGTGGCTGTTGTATTTCCATTAGTGTCCCACTAGTGCAAATCTATTTGCAGCACCTCTGCATTGCACACTCAAGCTCATTGTTACTAAGCCATTATACTAGCAAACACTGAATAAACTTAGTGGCATCCTAAAAGTGGCTGTTGGACTTCCATTAATGTCCCACTAGTGCAGAGCTATTTGCAGCACCACTGCATTGCACACTCAAACTCATTGTTACCAAGCCATTATACTAGCAAACACTGAGTAAACTTAGTGGCATCCTAAAAGTGGCTGTTGGACTTCCATTAGTGTCCCACTAGTGCAAATCTATTTGCAGCACTACTGCATTGCACACTCAAACTCATTGTTACTAAGGAATTATACTAGCAAACACTGAGTAAACTTAGTGGCATCCTAAAAGTGGCTGTTGGACTTCCTTTAGTGTCCCACTGGTGCAAATTTATTTGCATCATTTCTGCATTGCACACTCATGCTCATTGCTACTAAGCCATTATACTATCAAACACAGAGAAAACATAGTGGCATCCTAAAAGTGGCTGTTGGACTTCCATTAGTGTCCCACTAGTGCAAATCTATTTGCAGCACCTCTGCATTGCACATTCAAACTCATTGTTACTAAGCCATTATACTAGCAAACACTGAGTAAACTTATTGGCATCCTAAAAGTAGCTGTTGGACTTCCATTAGTGTCCCACTGGTGCAAATCTATTTGCAGCACCTCTGCATTGCACACTCAAGCTCACTGCTACTAAGCCATTTTACTAGCAAACACTGAGTAAACTTAGTGGCATCCTAAAAGTGGCTGTTGGACTTCCATTAGTGTCCCACTAGTGCAAATCTATTTGCAGCACCTCTGCATTGCACACTCAAACTCATTGTTACTAAGCCATTCTACTAGCAAACACTGAGTAAATTTATTGGCATCCTAAAAGTGTCTGTTGGACTTTCATTAGTGTCCCACTAGTGCAAATCTATTTGCAGCACCTCTGCATTGCACACTCAAGCTCATTTTTACTAAGCCATTATACTAGCAAACACTGAGTAAACTTAGTGGCATCCTAAAAGTGGCTGTTGGACTTCCATTAGTGTCCCACTGGTGCAAAGCTATTTGCAGCACCACTGCATTGCACACTCAAACTCATTGTTACTAAGCCATTATACTAGCAAACACTGAGTAAACTTAGTGGCATCCTAAAAGTGGCTGTTGTACTTCCATTAGTGTCCCACTAGTGCAAATCTATTTGCAGCACCTCTGCATTGCACACTCAAGCTCATTGTTACTAAGCCATTATACTAGCAAACACTAAGTAAACTTAGTGGCATCCTAAAAGTGGCTGTTGGACTTCCATTAGTGTCCCACTGGTGCAAATCTATTTGCAGCACCTCTGCATTGCACACTCAAGCTCATTGCTACTAAGCCATTATACTAGCAAACACTGAGTAAACTTAGTGGCATCCTAAAAGTGGCTGTTGTATTTCCATTAGTGTCCCACTAGTGCAAATCTATTTGCAGCACCTCTGCATTGCACACTCAAGCTCATTGTTACTAAGCCATTATACTAGCAAACACTGAATAAACTTAGTGGCATCCTAAAAGTGGCTGTTGGACTTCCATTAGTGTCCCACTAGTGCAGAGCTATTTGCAGCACCACTGCATTGCACACTCAAACTCATTGTTACCAAGCCATTATACTAGCAAACACTGAGTAAACTTAGTGGCATCCTAAAAGTGGCTGTTGGACTTCCATTAGTGTCCCACTAGTGCAAATCTATTTGCAGCACTACTGCATTGCACACTCAAACTCATTGTTACTAAGGAATTATACTAGCAAACACTGAGTAAACTTAGTGGCATCCTAAAAGTGGCTGTTGGACTTCCTTTAGTGTCCCACTGGTGCAAATTTATTTGCAGCATTTCTGCATTGCACACTCATGCTCATTGCTACTACGCCATTATACTAGCAAACACTGAGTAAACTTATTGGCATCCTAAAAGTGTCTGTTGGACTTCCATTAGTGTCCCACTAGTGCAAATCTATTTGCAGCACCTCTGCATTGCACACTCAAACTCATTGTTACTAAGCCATTATACTAGCAAACACTGAGTAAACTTAGTGGCATCCTAAAAGTAGCTGTTGGACTTCCATTAGTGTCCCACTGGTGCAAATCTATTTGCAGCACCTCTGCGTTGCACACTCAAGCTCATTGCTACTAAGCCATTTTACTAGCAAACACTGAGTAAACTTAGTGGCATCCTAAAAGTGGCTGTTGGACTTCCATTAGTGTCCCACTAGTGCAAATCTATTTGCAGCACCTCTGCATTGCACACTCAAACTCATTGTTACTAAGCCATTATACTAGCAAACACTGAGTAAACTTATTGGCATCCTAAAAGTGTCTGTTAGACTTCCATTAGTGTCCCACTAGTGCAAATCTATTTGCAGCACCTCTGCATTGCACACTCA
Source organism: Anomaloglossus baeobatrachus (assembly GCF_048569485.1). NCBI lineage: Eukaryota > Metazoa > Chordata > Amphibia > Anura > Aromobatidae > Anomaloglossus > Anomaloglossus baeobatrachus. The sequence goes on along the minus strand of NC_134362.1, from coordinate 133,965,154 downwards.
AGCTCATTTTTACTAAGCCATTATACTAGCAAACACTGAGTAAACTTAGTGGCATCCTAAAAGTGGCTGTTGGACTTCCATTAGTGTCCCACTAGTGCAAATCTATTTGCAGCACCTCTGCATTGCACACTCAAACTCAATGTTACTAAGCCATTATACTAGCAAACACTGAATAAACTTAGTGGCATCCTAAAAGTGGCTGTTGGACTTCCTTTAGTGTCCCACTGGTGCAAATCTATTTGCAGCACCTCTGCATTGCACACTCAAGCTCTTTGCTACTAAGCCATTATACTAGCAAACACTGAGTAAACTTAGTGGCATCCTAAAAGTGGCTGTTGGACTTCCATTAGTGTCCCACTGGTGCAAAGCTATTTGCAGCACCACTGCATTGCACACTCAAACTCATTGTTACTAAGCCATTATACTAGCAAACACTGAGTAAACTTAGTGGCATCCTAAAAGTGGCTGTTGTACTTCCATTAGTGTCCCACTAGTGCAAATCTATTTGCAGCACCTCTGCATTGCACACTCAAGCTCATTGTTACTAAGCCATTATACTAGCAAACACTAAGTAAACTTAGTGGCATCCTAAAAGTGGCTGTTGGACTTCCATTAGTGTCCCACTGGTGCAAATCTATTTGCAGCACCTCTGCATTGCACACTTAAACTCATTGCTACTAAGCCATTATACTAGCAAACACTGAGTAAACTTAGTGGCATCCTAAAAGTGGCTGTTGTATTTCCATTAGTGTCCCACTAGTGCAAATCTATTTGCAGCACCTCTGCATTGCACACTCAAGCTCATTGTTACTAAGCCATTATACTAGCAAACACTGAATAAACTTAGTGGCATCCTAAAAGTGGCTGTTGGACTTCCATTAGTGTCCCACTAGTGCAGAGCTATTTGCAGCACCACTGCATTGCACACTCAAACTCATTGTTACCAAGCCATTATACTAGCAAACACTGAGTAAACTTAGTGGCATCTTAAAAGTGGCTGTTGGACTTCCATTAGTGTCCCACTAGTGCAAAGCTATTTGCAGCACCACTGCATTGCACACTCAAGCTCATTGTTATTAAGCCATTATACTAGCAAACACTGAGTAAACTTAGTGGCATCCTAAAAGTGTCTGTTGGACTTCCATTAGTGTCCCACTAGTGCAAATCTATTTGCAGCACTACTGCATTGCACACTCAAACTCATTGTTACTAAGGAATTATACTAGCAAACACTGAGTAAACTTAGTGGCATCCTAAAAGTGGCTGTTGGACTTCCTTTAGTGTCCCACTGGTGCAAATTTATTTGCAGCACCTCTGCGTTGCACACTCAAGCTCATTGCTACTAAGCCATTTTACTAGCAAACACTGAGTAAACTTAGTGGCATCCTAAAAGTGGCTGTTGGACTTCCATTAGTGTCCCACTAGTGCAAATCTATTTGCAGCACCTCTGCATTGCACACTCAAACTCAATGTTACTAAGCCATTATACTAGCAAACACTGAGTAAACTTAGTGGCATCCTAAAAGTGGCTGTTGGACTTCCTTTAGTGTCCCACTGGTGCAAATCTATTTGCAGCACCTCTGCATTGCACACTCAAGCTCATTGCTACTAAGCCATTATACTAGGAAACACTGAGTAAACTTAGTGGCATCCTAAAAGTGGCTGTTGTACTTCCATTAGTGTCCCACTAGTGCAAATCTATTTGCAGCACCTCTGCATTGCACACTCAAGCTCATTGTTACCAAGCCATTATACTAGCAAACACTGAGTAAACTTAGTGGCATCCTAAAAGTGGCTGTTGGACTTCCATTAGTGTCCCACTAGTGCAGAGCTATTTGCAGCACCACTGCATTGCACACTCAAACTCATTGTTACCAAGCCATTATAATAGCAAACACAGAGTAAACTTAGTGGCATCCTAAAAGTGGCTGTTGTACTTCCATTAGTGTCCCAGTAGTGCAAATCTATTTGCAGCACCTCTGCATTGCACACTCTAACTCATTGTTACTAAGCCATTATACTAGCAAACACTGAGTAAACTTAGTGGCATCCTAAAAGTGGCTGTTGGACTTCCATTAGTGTCCCACTAGTGCAAATCTATTTGCAGCACTACTGCATTGCACACTCAAACTCATTGTTACTAAGCCATTAAACTAGCAAACACTGAGTAAACTTAATGGCATCCTAAAAGTGGCTGTTGGACTTCCATTAGTGTCCCACTAGTGCAAATCTATTTGCAGCACCTCTGCATTGCACACTCAAACTCATTGTTACTAAGCCATTATACTAGCAAACACTGAGTAAACTTAGTGGCATCCTAAAAGTGTCTGTTGGACTTCCATAAGTGTCCCACTAGTGCAAATCTATTTGCAGCACCTCTGCATTGCACACTCAAACTCATTGTTACTAAGCCATTATACTAGCAAACACTGAGTAAACTTAGTGGCATCCTAAAAGTGGCTCTTGGACTTCCATTAGTGTCCCACTGGTGCAAATCTATTTGCAGCACCTCTGCATTGCACACTCATGCTCATTGCTACTAAGCCATTATACTAGCAAACACTGAGTAAACTTAGTGGCATCCTAAAAGTGGCTGTTGGACTTCCATTAGTGTCCCACTAGTGCAAATCTATTTGGAGCACCTCTGAATTGCACACTCAAACTCATTGTTACTAAGCCATTATACTAGCAAACACTGAGTAAACTTAGTGGCATCTTAAAAGTGTCTGTTGGACTTCCATTAGTGTCCCACTAGTGCAAATCTATTTGCAGCACCTCTGCATTGCACACTGAAGCTCATTGTTACTAAGCCATTATACTAGCAAACACTGAGTAAACTTAGTGGCATCCTAAAAGTGGCTGTTGGACTTCCATTAGTGTCCCACTGGTGCAAAGCTATTTGCAGCACCACTGCATTGCACACTCAAACTCATTGTTACTAAGCCAATATACTAGCAAACACAGAGTAAACTTAGTGGCATCCTAAAAGTGGCTGTTGTACTTCCATTAGTGTCCCACTAGTGCAAATCTATTTGCAGCACCTCTGCATTGCACACTCAAGCTCATTGTTACTAAGGGCGGCTTTGCACACTAGGACATCGCAGGTGCGATGTCGGTGGGGTCAAATTGAAAGTGACGCACATCCGGCATCGCATGCAATATCGTAGTGTGTAAAGCCTTGATGATACGATTAACGAACGCAAAATCGTCGTAATCGTATCATCGTTGCAGCGTCGGTGTAATTCATAATTACGCTGACGCGACGGTCTGATGTTGTTCCTCGTTCCTGCGGCAGCACACATCGCTGTGTGTGAAGCCGCAGGAGCGAGGAACATCTCCTACCTGCGTCATTTCGGCTTCCGTAGGATATGCGGAAGGTAGGAGCTGGGCAGGATGTTTACATCCTGCTCATCTCCGCCCCTCCGCTCCTATTGGCCGCCTGCCGTGTGACGTCGCTTTGACGACGCACGACCCGCCCCCTTAGGAAGGAGGCGGGTCGCTGGCCAGAGCGACGGTCACAGAGCAGGTGAGTGCGTGTGAAGCTGGCGTAGCAATAGTTATCGCTACGCCAGCTATCACACAATATCGTACCTTTGACGGGGGCGGGCACTATCGCGTGCGACATCGCAGCATCAGCCTGCGATGTCGCAACGTGCAAAGCTCGCCCAAGCCATTATACTAGCAAACACTGAGTAAACGTAATGGCATCCTAAAAGTGGCTGTTGGACTTCCATATGTGTCCCACTAGTGCAAATCTATTTGCAGCACCTCTGCATTGCACACTCAAGCTCATTGTTACTAAGCCATTATACTAGCAAACACTGAGTAAACTTAGTGGCATCCTAAAAGTGGCTGTTGGACTTCCATTAGTGTCCCACTAGTGCAAATCTATTTGCAGCACCTCTGCATTGCACAATTAAACTCATTGTTACTAAGCCATTATACTATCAAACACAGAGAAAACATAGTGGCATCCTAAAAGTGGCTGTTGGACTTCCATTAGTGTCCCACTAGTGCAAATCTATTTGCAGCACCTCTGCATTGCACACTCAAGCTCATTGTTACTAAGCCATTATACTAGCAAACACTGAGTAAACTTAGTGGCATCCTAAAAGTAGCTGTTGGACTTCCATTAGTGTCCCACTGGTGCAAATCTATTTGCAGCACCTCTGCATTGCACACTCAAGCTCATTGCTACTAAGCCATTTTACTAGCAAACACTGAGTAAACTTGGTGGCATCCTAAAAGTGGCTGTTGGACTTCCATTAGTGTCCAACTAGTGCAAATCTATTTGCAGCACCTCTGCATTGCACACTCAAACTCATTGTTACTAAGCCATTCTACTAGCAAACACTGAGTAAACTTATTGGCATCCTAAAAGTGTCTGTTGGACTTCCATTAGTGTCCCATTAGTGCAAATCTATTTGCAGCACCTCTGCATTGCACACTCAAGCTCATTTTTACTAAGCCATTATACTAGCAAACACTGAGTAAACTTAGTGGCATCCTAAAAGTGGCTGTTGTACTTCCATTAGTGTCCCACTAGTGCAAATCTATTTGCAGCACCTCTGCATTGCACACTCAAGCTCATTGTTACTAAGCCATTATACTAGCAAACACTGAGTAAACTTAGTGGCATCCTAAAAGTGGCTGTTGGACTTCCATTAGTGTCCCACTGGTGCAAAGCTATTTGCAGCACCACTGCATTGCACACTCAAGCTCATTGTTACTAAGGGCAGCTTTGCACACTACGACATCGCAGGTGCGATGTCGGTGGGGTCAAATTGAAAGTGACGCACATCCGGCATCGCATGCAATATCGTAGTGTGTAAAGCCCTGATGATACGATTAACGAACGCAAAATCGCCGTAATCGTATCATCGTTGCAGCGTCGGTGTAATTCATAATTACGCTGACGCGACGGTCTGATGTTGTTCCTCGTTCCTGCGGCAGCACACATCGCTGTGTGTGAAGCCGCAGGAGCGAGGAACATCTCCTACCTGCGTCATTGCGGCTTCCGTAGGATATGCGGAAGGTAGGAGCTGGGCAGGATGTTTATATCCTGCTCATCTCCGCCCCTCCGCTCCTATTGGCCGCCTGCCGTGTGACGTCGCTGTGACGACGCACGACCCGCCCCCTTAGGAAGGAGGCGGGTCGCTGGCCAGAGCGACGGTCACAGAGCAGGTGAGTGCGTGTGAAGCTGGCGTAGCGATAGTTATCGCTACGCCAGCTATCACACGATATCGTACCTTTGACGGGGGCGGGCACTATCGCGTGCGACATCGCAGCATCAGCCTGCGATGTCGCAATGTGCAAAGCCCGCCTAAGCCATTATACTAGCAAACACTGAGTAAACATAATGGCATCCTAAAAGTGGCTGTTGGACTTCCATATGTGTCCCACTAGTGCAAATCTATTTGCAGCACCTCTGCATTGCACACTCATGCTCATTGCTACTAAGCCATTATACTAGCAAACACTGAGTAAACTTAGTGGCATCCTAAAAGTGGCTGTTGGACTTCCATTAGTGTCCCACTGGTGCAAAGCTATTTGCAGCACCACGGCATTGCACACTCAAGCTCATTTTTACTAAGCCATTATACTAGCAAACACTGAGTAAACTTAGTGGCATCCTAAAAGTGGCTGTTGGACTTCCATTAGTGTCCCACTGGTGCAAAGCTATTTGCAGCACCTCTGCATTGCACACTCAAGCTCATTGTTACTAAGCCATTATACTAGCAAACACTGAGTAAACTTAGTGGCATCCTAAAAGTGGCTGTTGGACTTCCATTAGTGTCCCAATAGTGCAAATCTATTTGCAGTACCTCTGCATTGCACACTCAAACTCATTGCTACTAAGCCATTATACTAGCAAACACTGAGCAAACTTAGTGGCATCCTAAAAGTGGCTGTTGGACTTCCATTAGTGTCCCATTAGTGCAAATCTATTTGCAGCACCTCTGCATTGCACACTCAAGCTCATTTTTACTAAGCCATTATACTAGCAAACACTGAGTAAACTTAGTGGCATCCTAAAAGTGGCTGTTGTACTTCCATTAGTGTCCCACTAGTGCAAATCTATTTGCAGCACCTCTGCATTGCACACTCAAGCTCATTGTTACTAAGCCATTATACTAGCAAACACTGAGTAAACTTAGTGGCATCCTAAAAGTGGCTGTTGGACTTCCATTAGTGTCCCACTGGTGCAAAGCTATTTGCAGCACCACTGCATTGCACACTCAAGCTCATTGTTACTAAGGGCAGCTTTGCACACTACGACATCGCAGGTGCGATGTCGGTGGGGTCAAATTGAAAGTGACGCACATCCGGCATCGCATGCAATATCGTAGTGTGTAAAGCCCTGATGATACGATTAACGAACGCAAAATCGCCGTAATCGTATCATCGTTGCAGCGTCGGTGTAATTCATAATTACGCTGACGCGACGGTCTGATGTTGTTCCTCGTTCCTGCGGCAGCACACATCGCTGTGTGTGAAGCCGCAGGAGCGAGGAACATCTCCTACCTGCGTCATTGCGGCTTCCGTAGGATATGCGGAAGGTAGGAGCTGGGCAGGATGTTTATATCCTGCTCATCTCCGCCCCTCCGCTCCTATTGGCCGCCTGCCGTGTGACGTCGCTGTGACGACGCACGACCCGCCCCCTTAGGAAGGAGGCGGGTCGCTGGCCAGAGCGACGGTCACAGAGCAGGTGAGTGCGTGTGAAGCTGGCGTAGCGATAGTTATCGCTACGCCAGCTATCACACGATATCGTACCTTTGACGGGGGCGGGCACTATCGCGTGCGACATCGCAGCATCAGCCTGCGATGTCGCAATGTGCAAAGCCCGCCTAAGCCATTATACTAGCAAACACTGAGTAAACATAATGGCATCCTAAAAGTGGCTGTTGGACTTCCATATGTGTCCCACTAGTGCAAATCTATTTGCAGCACCTCTGCATTGCACACTCATGCTCATTGCTACTAAGCCATTATACTAGCAAACACTGAGTAAACTTAGTGGCATCCTAAAAGTGGCTGTTGGACTTCCATTAGTGTCCCACTGGTGCAAAGCTATTTGCAGCACCACGGCATTGCACACTCAAGCTCATTTTTACTAAGCCATTATACTAGCAAACACTGAGTAAACTTAGTGGCATCCTAAAAGTGGCTGTTGGACTTCCATTAGTGTCCCACTGGTGCAAAGCTATTTGCAGCACCTCTGCATTGCACACTCAAGCTCATTGTTACTAAGCCATTATACTAGCAAACACTGAGTAAACTTAGTGGCATCCTAAAAGTGGCTGTTGGACTTCCATTAGTGTCCCAATAGTGCAAATCTATTTGCAGTACCTCTGCATTGCACACTCAAACTCATTGCTACTAAGCCATTATACTAGCAAACACTGAGCAAACTTAGTGGCATCCTAAAAGTGGCTGTTGGACTTCCATTAGTGTCCCACTGGTGCAAAGCTATTTGCAGCACCACTGCATTGCACACTCAAACTCATTGTTACTAAGCCATTATACTAGCAAACACTGAGTAAACTTAGTGGCATCCTAAAAGTGGCTGTTGTACTTCCATTAGTGTCCCACTAGTGCAGATCTATTTGCAGCACCTCTGCATTGCACACTCAAGCTAATTGTTACTTAGCCATTATACTAGCAAACACTGAGTAAACTTAGTGGCATCCTAAAAGTGGCTGTTGGACTTCCATTAGTGTCCCACTAGTGCAAATCTATTTGCAGCACCTCTGGATTGCACACTGAAGCTCATTTTTACTAAGCCATTATACTAGCAAACACTGAGTAAACTTAGTGGCATCCTAAAAGTGGCTGTTGGACTTCCATTAGTGTCCCACTAGTGCAAATCTATTTGCAGCACCTCTGCATTGCACACTCAAACTCAATGTTACTAAGCCATTATACTAGCAAACACTGAGTAAACTTAGTGGCATCCTAAAAGTGGCTGTTGGACTTCCTTTAGTGTCCCACTGGTGCAAATCTATTTGCAGCATCTCTGCATTGCACACTCAAGCTCATTGCTACTAAGCCATTATACTAGCAAACACTGAGTAAACTTAGTGGCATCCTAAAAGTGGCTGTTGTACTTCCATTAGTGTCCCACTAGTGCAAATCTATTTGCAGCACCTCTGCATTGCACACTCAAGCTCATTGTTACCAAGCCATTATACTAGCAAACACTGAGTAAACTTAGTGGCATCCTAAAAGTGGCTGTTGGACTTCCATTAGAGTCCCACTAGTGCAGAGCTATTTGCAGCACCACTGCATTGCACACTCAAACTCATTGTTACCAAGCCATTATATTAGCAAACACAGAGTAAACTTAGTGGCATCCTAAAAGTGGCTGTTGTACTTCCATTAGTGTCCCAGTAGTGCAAATCTATTTGCAGCACCTCTGCATTGCACACTCAAACTCATTGTTACTAAGCCATTATACTAGCAAACACTGAGTAAACTTAGTGGCATCCTAAAAGTGGCTGTTGGACTTGCATTAGTGTCCCACTAGTGCAAATCTATTTGCAGCACTACTGCATTGCACACTCAAACTCATTGTTACTAAGCCATTAAACTAGCAAACACTGAGTAAACTTAATGGCATCCTAAAAGTGGCTGTTGGACTTCCATTAGTGTCCCACTAGTGCAAATCTATTTGCAGCACTACTGCATTGGACACTCAAACTCATTGTTATTAAGCCATTATACTAGCAAACACTGAGTAAACTTAGTGGCATCCTAAAAGTGGCTCTTGGACTTCCATTAGTGTCCCACTGGTGCAAATCTATTTGCAGCACCTCTGCATTGCACACTCATGCTCATTGCTACTAAGCCATTATACTAGCAAACACTGAGTAAACTTAGTGGCATCCTAAAAGTGGCTGTTGGACTTCCATTAGTGTCCCACTAGTGCAAATCTATTTGGAGCACCTCTGAATTGCACACTCAAACTCATTGTTACTAAGCCATTATACTAGCAAACACTGAGTAAACTTAGTGGCATCTTAAAAGTGTCTGTTGGACTTCCATTAGTGTCCCACTAGTGCAAATCTATTTGCAGCACCTATGCATTGCACACTCAAGCTCATTGTTACTAAGCCATTATACTAGCAAACACTGAGTAAACTTAGTGGCATCCTAAAAGTGGCTGTTGGACTTCCTTTAGTGTCCCACTGGTGCAAATCTATTTGCAGCACCTCTGCATTGCACACTCAAGCTCATTGCTACTAAGCCATTATACTAGGAAACACTGAGTAAACTTAGTGGCATCCTAAAAGTGGCTGTTGTACTTCCATTAGTGTCCCACTAGTGCAAATCTATTTGCAGCACCTCTGCATTGCACACTCAAGCTCATTGTTACCAAGCCATTATACTAGCAAACACTGAGTAAACTTAGTGGCATCCTAAAAGTGGCTGTTGGACTTCCATTAGTGTCCCACTAGTGCAGAGCTATTTGCAGCACCACTGCATTGCACACTCAAACTCATTGTTACCAAGCCATTATAATAGCAAACACAGAGTAAACTTAGTGGCATCCTAAAAGTGGCTGTTGTACTTCCATTAGTGTCCCAGTAGTGCAAATCTATTTGCAGCACCTCTGCATTGCACACTCTAACTCATTGTTACTAAGCCATTATACTAGCAAACACTGAGTAAACTTAGTGGCATCCTAAAAGTGGCTGTTGGACTTCCATTAGTGTCCCACTAGTGCAAATCTATTTGCAGCACTACTGCATTGCACACTCAAACTCATTGTTACTAAGCCATTAAACTAGCAAACACTGAGTAAACTTAATGGCATCCTAAAAGTGGCTGTTGGACTTCCATTAGTGTCCCACTAGTGCAAATCTATTTGCAGCACCTCTGCATTGCACACTCAAACTCATTGTTACTAAGCCATTATACTAGCAAACACTGAGTAAACTTAGTGGCATCCTAAAAGTGTCTGTTGGACTTCCATAAGTGTCCCACTAGTGCAAATCTATTTGCAGCACCTCTGCATTGCACACTCAAACTCATTGTTACTAAGCCATTATACTAGCAAACACTGAGTAAACTTAGTGGCATCCTAAAAGTGGCTCTTGGACTTCCATTAGTGTCCCACTGGTGCAAATCTATTTGCAGCACCTCTGCATTGCACACTCATGCTCATTGCTACTAAGCCATTATACTAGCAAACACTGAGTAAACTTAGTGGCATCCTAAAAGTGGCTGTTGGATTTCCATTAGTGTCCCACTAGTGCAAATCTATTTGGAGCACCTCTGAATTGCACACTCAAACTCATTGTTACTAAGCCATTATACTAGCAAACACTGAGTAAACTTAGTGGCATCTTAAAAGTGTCTGTTGGACTTCCATTAGTGTCCCACTAGTGCAAATCTATTTGCAGCACCTCTGCATTGCACACTGAAGCTCATTGTTACTAAGCCATTATACTAGCAAACACTGAGTAAACTTAGTGGCATCCTAAAAGTGGCTGTTGGACTTCCATTAGTGTCCCACTGGTGCAAAGCTATTTGCAGCACCACTGCATTGCACACTCAAACTCATTGTTACTAAGCCAATATACTAGCAAACACAGAGTAAACTTAGTGGCATCCTAAAAGTGGCTGTTGTACTTCCATTAGTGTCCCACTAGTGCAAATCTATTTGCAGCACCTCTGCATTGCACACTCAAGCTCATTGTTACTAAGGGCGGCTTTGCACACTAGGACATCGCAGGTGCGATGTCGGTGGGGTCAAATTGAAAGTGACGCACATCCGGCATCGCATGCAATATCGTAGTGTGTAAAGCCTTGATGATACGATTAACGAACGCAAAATCGTCGTAATCGTATCATCGTTGCAGCGTCGGTGTAATTCATAATTACGCTGACGCGACGGTCTGATGTTGTTCCTCGTTCCTGCGGCAGCACACATCGCTGTGTGTGAAGCCGCAGGAGCGAGGAACATCTCCTACCTGCGTCATTTCGGCTTCCGTAGGATATGCGGAAGGTAGGAGCTGGGCAGGATGTTTACATCCTGCTCATCTCCGCCCCTCCGCTCCTATTGGCCGCCTGCCGTGTGACGTCGCTTTGACGACGCACGACCCGCCCCCTTAGGAAGGAGGCGGGTCGCTGGCCAGAGCGACGGTCACAGAGCAGGTGAGTGCGTGTGAAGCTGGCGTAGCAATAGTTATCGCTACGCCAGCTATCACACAATATCGTACCTTTGACGGGGGCGGGCACTATCGCGTGCGACATCGCAGCATCAGCCTGCGATGTCGCAACGTGCAAAGCTCGCCTAAGCCATTATACTAGCAAACACTGAGTAAACGTAATGGCATCCTAAAAGTGGCTGTTGGACTTCCATATGTGTCCCACTAGTGCAAATCTATTTGCAGCACCTCTGCATTGCACACTCAAGCTCATTGTTACTAAGCCATTATACTAGCAAACACTGAGTAAACTTAGTGGCATCCTAAAAGTGGCTGTTGGACTTCCATTAGTGTCCCACTAGTGCAAATCTATTTGCAGCACCTCTGCATTGCACAATTAAACTCATTGTTACTAAGCCATTATACTATCAAACACAGAGAAAACATAGTGGCATCCTAAAAGTGGCTGTTGGACTTCCATTAGTGTCCCACTAGTGCAAATCTATTTGCAGCACCTCTGCATTGCACACTCAAGCTCATTGTTACTAAGCCATTATACTAGCAAACACTGAGTAAACTTAGTGGCATCCTAAAAGTAGCTGTTGGACTTCCATTAGTGTCCCACTGGTGCAAATCTATTTGCAGCACCTCTGCATTGCACACTCAAGCTCATTGCTACTAAGCCATTTTACTAGCAAACACTGAGTAAACTTGGTGGCATCCTAAAAGTGGCTGTTGGACTTCCATTAGTGTCCAACTAGTGCAAATCTATTTGCAGCACCTCTGCATTGCACACTCAAACTCATTGTTACTAAGCCATTCTACTAGCAAACACTGAGTAAACTTATTGGCATCCTAAAAGTGTCTGTTGGACTTCCATTAGTGTCCCATTAGTGCAAATCTATTTGCAGCACCTCTGCATTGCACACTCAAGCTCATTTTTACTAAGCCATTATACTAGCAAACACTGAGTAAACTTAGTGGCATCCTAAAAGTGGCTGTTGTACTTCCATTAGTGTCCCACTAGTGCAAATCTATTTGCAGCACCTCTGCATTGCACACTCAAGCTCATTGTTACTAAGCCATTATACTAGCAAACACTGAGTAAACTTAGTGGCATCCTAAAAGTGGCTGTTGGACTTCCATTAGTGTCCCACTGGTGCAAAGCTATTTGCAGCACCACTGCATTGCACACTCAAGCTCATTGTTACTAAGGGCAGCTTTGCACACTACGACATCGCAGGTGCGATGTCGGTGGGGTCAAATTGAAAGTGACGCACATCCGGCATCGCATGCAATATCGTAGTGTGTAAAGCCTTGATGATACGATTAACGAACGCAAAATCGCCGTAATCGTATCATCGTTGCAGCGTCGGTGTAATTCATAATTACGCTGACGCGACGGTCTGATGTTGTTCCTCGTTCCTGCGGCAGCACACATCGCTGTGTGTGAAGCCGCAGGAGCGAGGAACATCTCCTACCTGCGTCATTGCGGCTTCCGTAGGATATGCGGAAGGTAGGAGCTGGGCAGGATGTTTATATCCTGCTCATCTCCGCCCCTCCGCTCCTATTGGCCGCCTGCCGTGTGACGTCGCTGTGACGACGCACGACCCGCCCCCTTAGGAAGGAGGCGGGTCGCTGGCCAGAGCGACGGTCACAGAGCAGGTGAGTGCGTGTGAAGCTGGCGTAGCGATAGTTATCGCTACGCCAGCTATCACACGATATCGTACCTTTGACGGGGGCGGGCACTATCGCGTGCGACATCGCAGCATTAGCCTGCGATGTCGCAATGTGCAAAGCCCGCCTAAGCCATTATACTAGCAAACACTGAGTAAACATAATGGCATCCTAAAAGTGGCTGTTGGACTTCCATATGTGTCCCACTAGTGCAAATCTATTTGCAGCACCTCTGCATTGCACACTCATGCTCATTGCTACTAAGCCATTATACTAGCAAACACTGAGTAAACTTAGTGGCATCCTAAAAGTGGCTGTTGGACTTCCATTAGTGTCCCACTAGTGCAAAGCTATTTGCAGCACCACGGCATTGCACACTCAAGCTCATTTTTACTAAGCCATTATACTAGCAAACACTGAGTAAACTTAGTGGCATCCTAAAAGTGGCTGTTGGACTTCCATTAGTGTCCCACTGGTGCAAAGCTATTTGCAGCACCTCTGCATTGCACACTCAAGCTCATTGTTACTAAGCCATTATACTAGCAAACACTGAGTAAACTTAGTGGCATCCTAAAAGTGGCTGTTGGACTTCCATTAGTGTCCCAATAGTGCAAATCTATTTGCAGTACCTCTGCATTGCACACTCAAACTCATTGCTACTAAGCCATTATACTAGCAAACACTGAGCAAACTTAGTGGCATCCTAAAAGTGGCTGTTGGACTTCCATTAGTGTCCCACTGGTGCAAATCTATTTGCAGCACCTCTGCATTTCACACTCAAGCTCATTGCTACTAAGCCATTATACTAGCAAACACTGAGTAAACTTAGTGGCATCCTAAAAGTGTCTGATGGACTTCCATTAGTGTCCCACTAGTGCAAATCTATTTGCAGCACCTCTGCATTGCACACTCAAACTCATTGTTACTTAGCCATTATACTAGCAAACAGTGAGTAAACTTAGTGGCATCCTAAAAGTGGCTGTTGGACTTCCATTAGTGTCCCACTAGTGCAAATCTATTTGCAGCACCTCTGCATTGCACACTCAAACTCATTGTTACTAAGCCATTATACTAGCAAACACTGAGTAAATTTAGTGGCATCCTAAAAGTGGCTGTTGGAATTCCATAAGTGTCCCACTAGTGCAAATCTATTTGCAGCACTACTGCATTGCACACTCAAACTCATTGTTACTAAGCCATTATACTAGCAAACACTGAGTAAACTTAGTGGCATCCTAAAAGTGGCTGTTGGACTTCCATTAGTGTCCCACTGGTGCAAATCTATTTGCAGCACCTCTGCATTGCACACTCAAGCTCATTGCTACTAAGCCATTATAATAGCAAACACTGAGTAAACTTATTGGCATCCTAAAAGTGTCTGTTGGACTTCCATTAGTGTCCCACTAGTGCAAATCTATTTGCAGCACCTCTGCATTGCACACTCAAGCTCATTTTTACTAAGCCATTATACTAGCAAACACTGAGTAAACTTAGTGGCATCCTAAAAGTGGCTGTTGGACTTCCATTAGTGTCCCACTGGTGCAAAGCTATTTGCAGCACCACTGCATTGCACACTCAAACTCATTGTTACTAAGCCATTATACTAGCAAACACTGAGTAAACTTAGTGGCATCCTAAAAGTGGCTGTTGTACTTCCATTAGTGTCCCACTAGTGCAAATCTATTTGCAGCACCTCTGCATTGCACACTCAAGCTAATTGTTACTTAGCCATTATACTAGCAAACACTGAGTAAACTTAGTGGCATCCTAAAAGTGGCTGTTGGACTTCCATTAGTGTCCCACTAGTGCAGATCTATTTGCAGCACCTCTGCATTGCACACTCAAGCTAATTGTTACTTAGCCATTATACTAGCAAACACTGAGTAAACTTAGTGGCATCCTAAAAGTGGCTGTTGGACTTCCATTAGTGTCCCACTAGTGCAAATCTATTTGCAGCACCTCTGGATTGCACACTGAAGCTCATTTTTACTAAGCCATTATACTAGCAAACACTGAGTAAACTTAGTGGCATCCTAAAAGTGGCTGTTGGACTTCCATTAGTGTCCCACTAGTGCAAATCTATTTGCAGCACCTCTGCATTGCACACTCAAACTCAATGTTACTAAGCCATTATACTAGCAAACACTGAGTAAACTTAGTGGCATCCTAAAAGTGGCTGTTGGACTTCCTTTAGTGTCCCACTGGTGCAAATCTATTTGCAGCACCTCTGCATTGCACACTCAAGCTCATTGCTACTAAGCCATTATACTAGCAAACACTGAGTAAACTTAGTGGCATCCTAAAAGTGGCTGTTGTACTTCCATTAGTGTCCCACTAGTGCAAATCTATTTGCAGCACCTCTGCATTGCACACTCAAGCTCATTGTTACCAAGCCATTATACTAGCAAACACTGAGTAAACTTAGTGGCATCCTAAAAGTGGCTGTTGGACTTCCATTAGTGTCCCACTAGTGCAGAGCTATTTGCAGCACCACTGCATTGCACACTCAAACTCATTGTTACCAAGCCATTATATTAGCAAACACAGAGTAAACTTAGTGGCATCCTAAAAGTGGCTGTTGTACTTCCATTAGTGTCCCAGTAGTGCAAATCTATTTGCAGCACCTCTGCATTGCACACTCAAACTCATTGTTACTAAGCCATTATACTAGCAAACACTGAGTAAACTTAGTGGCATCCTAAAAGTGGCTGTTGGACTTGCATTAGTGTCCCACTAGTGCAAATCTATTTGCAGCACTACTGCATTGCACACTCAAACTCATTGTTACTAAGCCATTAAACTAGCAAACACTGAGTAAACTTAATGGCATCCTAAAAGTGGCTGTTGGACTTCCATTAGTGTCCCACTAGTGCAAATCTATTTGCAGCACTACTGCATTGGACACTCAAACTCATTGTTATTAAGCCATTATACTAGCAAACACTGAGTAAACTTAGTGGCATCCTAAAAGTGGCTCTTGGACTTCCATTAGTGTCCCACTGGTGCAAATCTATTTGCAGCACCTCTGCATTGCACACTCATGCTCATTGCTACTAAGCCATTATACTAGCAAACACTGAGTAAACTTAGTGGCATCCTAAAAGTGGCTGTTGGACTTCCATTAGTGTCCCACTAGTGCAAATCTATTTGGAGCACCTCTGAATTGCACACTCAAACTCATTGTTACTAAGCCATTATACTAGCAAACACTGAGTAAACTTAGTGGCATCTTAAAAGTGTCTGTCGGACTTCCATTAGTGTCCCACTAGTGCAAATCTATTTGCAGCACCTATGCATTGCACACTCAAGCTCATTGTTACTAAGCCATTATACTAGCAAACACTGAGTAAACTTAGTGGCATCCTAAAAGTGGCTGTTGGACTTCCATTAGTGTCCCACTGGTGCAAAGCTATTTGCAGCACCACTGCATTGCACACTCAAACTCATTGTTACTAAGCCAATATACTAGCAAACACAGAGTAAACTTAGTGGCATCCTAAAAGTGGCTGTTGTACTTCCATTAGTGTCCCACTAGTGCAAATCTATTTGCAGCACCTCTGCATTGCACACTCAAGCTCATTGTTACTAAGGGCGGCTTTGCACACTACGACATCGCAGGTGCGATGTCGGTGGGATCAAATTGAAAGTGACGCACATCCGGCATCGCATGCAATATCGTAGTGTGTAAAGCCTTGATGATACGATTAACGAACGCAAAATCGTCGTAATCGTATCATCGTTGCAGCGGCGGTGTAATTCATAATTACGCTGACGCGACGGTCTGATGTTGTTCCTCGTTCCTGCGGCAGCACACATCGCTGTGTGTGAAGCCGCAGGAGCGAGGAACATCTCCTACCTGCGTCATTGCGGCTTCCGTAGGATATGCGGAAGGTAGGAGCTGGGCAGGATGTTTACATCCTGCTCATCTCCGCCCCTCCGCTCCTATTGGCCGCCTGCCGTGTGACGTCGCTTTGACGACGCACGACCCGCCCCCTTAGGAAGGAGACGGGTCGCTGGCCCGAGCGACGGTCACAGAGCAGGTGAGTGCGTGTGAAGCTGGCGTAGCGATAGTTATCGCTACGCCAGCTATCACACGATATCGTACCTTTGACGGGGGCGGGCACTATCGCGTGCGACATCGCAGCATCAGCCTGCGATGTCGCAACGTGCAAAGCCCGCCTAAGCCATTATACTAGCAAACACTGAGTAAACTTAATGGCATCCTAAAAGTGGCTGTTGGACTTCCATATGTGCCCCACTAGTGCAAATCTATTTGCAGCACCTCTGCATTGCACACTCAAGCTCATTGTTACTAAGCCATTATACTAGCAAACACTGAGTAAACTTAGTGGCATCCTAAAAGTGGCTGTTGGACTTCCATTAGTGTCCCACTAGTGCAAATCTATTTGCAGCACCTCTGCATTGCACAATTAAACTCATTGTTACTAAGCCATTATACTATCAAACACAGAGAAAACATAGTGGCATCCTAAAAGTGGCTGTTGGACTTCTATTAGTGTCCCACTAGTGCAAATCTATTTGCAGCACCTCTGCATTGCACACTCAAGCTCATTGCTACTAAGCCATTTTACTAGCAAACACTGAGTAAACTTGTTGGCATCCTAAAAGCGGCTGTTGGACTTCCATTAGTGTCCCACTAGTGCAAATCTATTTGCAGCACCTCTGCATTGCACACTCAAACTCATTGTTACTAAGCAATTCTACTAGCAAACACTGAGTAAACTTATTGGCATCCTAAAAGTGTCTGTTGGACTTCCATTAGTGTCCCACTAGTGCAAATCTATTTGCAGCACCTCTGCATTGCACACTCAAGCTCATTTTTACTAAGCCATTATACTAGCAAACACTTGAGTAAACTTAGTGGCATCCTAAAAGTGGCTGTTGTACTTCCATTAGTGTCCCACTAGTGCAAATCTATTTGCAGCACCTCTGCATTGCACACTCAAGCTCATTGTTACTAAGCCATTATACTAGCAAACACAGAGTAAACTTAGTGGCATCCTAAAAGTGGCTGTTGTACTTCCATTAGTGTCCCACTCGTGCAAATCTATTTGCAGCACCTCTGCATTGCACACTCAAGCTCATTGTTACTAAGGGTGGCTTTGCACACTACGACATCGCAGGTGCGATGTCGGTGGGGTCAAATTGAAAGTGACGCACATCCGGCATCGCATGCAATATCGTAGTGTGTAAAGCCTTGATGATACGATTAACGAACGCAAAATCGTCGTAATCGTATCATCGTTGCAGCGTCGGTGTAATTCATAATTACGCTGACGCGACGGTCTGATGTTGTTCCTCGTTCCTGCGGCAGCACACATCGCTGTGTGTGAAGCCGCAGGAGCGAGGAACATCTCCTACCTGCGTCATTGCGGCTTCCGTAGGATATGCGGAAGGTAGGAACTGGGCAGGATGTTTATATCCTGCTCATCTCCGCCCCTCCGCTCTTACTGGCCGCCTGCCGTGTGACGTCGCTGTGACGACGCACGACCCGCCCCCTTAGGATGGAGGCGGGTCGCTGGCCAGAGCGACGGTCACAGAGCAGGTGAGTGCGTGTGAAGCTGGTGTAGCGATAGTTATCGCTACGCCAGCTATCACACGATATCGTACCTTTGACGGGGGCGGGCACTATCGCGTGCGACATCGCAGCATCAGCCTGCGATGTCGCAACGTGCAAAGCCCGCCTAAGCCATTATACTAGCAAACACTGAGTAAACATAATGGCATCCTAAAAGTGGCTGTTGGACTTCCATATGTGTCCCACTAGTGCAAATCTATTTGCAGCACCTCTGCATTGCACACTCAAGCTCATTGTTACTAAGCCATTATACTAGCAAACACTGAGTAAACTTAGTGGCATCCTAAAAGTGGCTGTTGGACTTCCATTAGTGTCCCACTAGTGCAAATCTATTTGCAGCACCTCTGCATTGCACAATTAAATTCATTGTTACTAAGCCATTATACTATCAAACACAGAGAAAACATAGTGGCATCCTAAAAGTGGCTGTTGGACTTCCATTAGTGTCCCACTAGTGCAAATCTATTTGCAGCACCTCTGCATTGCACACTCATGCTCATTGTTACTAAGCCATTATACTAGCAAACACTGAGTAAACTTAGTGGCATCCTAAAAGTAGCTGTTGGAATTCCATTAGTGTCCCACTGGTGCAAATCTATTTGCAGCACCTCTGCATTGCACACTCAAGCTCATTGCTACTAAGCCATTTTACTAGCAAACACTGAGTAAACTTAGTGGCATCCTAAAAGTGGCTGTTGGACTTCCATTAGTGTCCCACTAGTGCAAATCTATTTGCAGCACCTCTGCATTGCACACTCAAACTCATTGTTACTAAGCCATTCTACTAGCAAACACTGAGTAAACTTATTGGCATCCTAAAAGTGTCTGTTGGACTTCCATTAGTGTCCCACTAGTGCAAATCTATTTACAGCACCTCTGCATTGCACACTCAAGCTCATTTTTACTAAGCCATTATACTAGCAAACACTGAGTAAACTTAGTGGCATCCTAAAAGTGGCTGTTGTACTTCCATTAGTGTCCCACTAGTGCAAATCTATTTGCAGCACCTCTGCATTGCACACTCAAGCTCATTGTTACTAAGCCATTATACTAGCACACACTGAGTAAACTTAGTGGCATCCTAAAAGTGGCTGTTGGACTTCCATTAGTGTCCCACTGGTGCAAATCTATTTGCAGCACCTCTGCATTGCACACTCAAGCTCATTGTTACTAAGCCAGTATACTAGCAAACACTGAGTAAACTTAGTGGCATCCTAAAAGTGGCTGTTGTATTTCCATTAGTGTCCCACTAGTGCAAATCTATTTGCAGCACCTCTGCATTGCACACTCAAGCTCATTGTTACTAAGCCATTATACTAGCAAACACTGAATAAACTTAGTGGCATCCTAAAAGTGGCTGTTGGACTTCCATTATTGTCCCACTAGTGCAGAGCTATTTGCAGCACCACTGCATTGCACACTCAAACTCATTGTTACCAAGCCATTATACTAGCAAACACTGAGTAAACTTAGTGGCATCCTAAAAGTGGCTGTTGGACTTCCATTAGTGTCCCACTAGTGCAAATCTATTTGCAGCACCACTGCATTGCACACTCAAGCTCATTGTTATTAAGCCATTATACCAGCAAACACTGAGTAAACTTAGTGGCATCCTAAAAGTGTCCGTTGGACTTCCATTAGTGTCCCACTAGTGCAAATCTATTTGCAGCACCTCTGCATTGCACACTCAAACTCATTGTTACCAAGCCATTATACTAGCAAACACTGAGTAAACTTAGTGGCATCTTAAAAGTGGCTGTTGGACTTCCATTAGTGTCCCACTAGTGCAAATCTATTTGCAGCACTACTGCATTGCACACTCAAACTCATTGTTACTAAGGAATTATACTAGCAAACACTGAGTAAACTTAGTGGCATCCTAAAAGTGGCTGTTGGACTTCCTTTAGTGTCCCACTGGTGCAAATCTATTTGCAGCATTTCTGCATTGCACACTCATGCTCATTGCTACTAAGCCATTATACTAGCACACACTGAGTAAACTTAGTGGCATCCTAAAAGTGTCTGTTGGACTTCCATTAGTGTACCACTAGTGGAGATCTATTTGCAGCACCTCTGCTTTGCACACTCAAGCTAATTGTTACTTAGCCATTATACTAGCAAACAGTGAGTAAACTTAGTGGCATCCTAAAAGTGGCTGTTGGACTTCCATTAGTGTCCCACTAGTGCAAATCTATTTGCAGCACCTCTGCATTGCACACTCAAACTCATTGTTACTAAGCCATTATACTAGCAAACACTGAGTAAACTTATTGGCATCTTAAAAGTATCTGTTAGACTTCCTTTAGTGTCCCACTAGTGCAAATCTATTTGCAGCACCTCTGCATTGCACACTCAAGCTCATTTTTACTAAGCCATTATACTAGCAAACACTGAGTAAACTTAGTGGCATCCTAAAAGTGGCTGTTGGACTTCCATTAGTGTCCCACTGGTGCAAAGCTATTTGCAGCACCACTACATTGCACACTCAAACTCATTGTTACTAAGCCATTATACTAGCAAACACTGAGTAAACTTAGTGGCATCCTAAAAGTGGCTGTTGTACTTCCATTAGTGTCCCACTAGTGCAAATCTATTTGCAGCACCTCTGCATTGCACACTCAAGCTCATTGTTACTAAGCCATTATACTAGCAAACACTGAGTAAACTTAGTGGCATCCTAAAAGTGGCTGTTGGACTTCCATTAGTGTCCCAATAGTGCAAATCTATTTGCAGTACCTCTGCATTGCACACTCAAACTCATTGCTACTAAGCCATTATACTAGCAAACACTGAGCAAACTTAGTGGCATCCTAAAAGTGGCTGTTGGACTTCCATTAGTGTCCCACTGGTGCAAATCTATTTGCAGCACCTCTGCATTTCACACTCAAGCTCATTGCTACTAAGCCATTATACTAGCAAACACTGAGTAAACTTAGTGGCATCCTAAAAGTGTCTGATGGACTTCCATTAGTGTCCCACTAGTGCAAATCTATTTGCAGCACCTCTGCATTGCACACTCAAACTCATTGTTACTAAGCCATTATACTAGCAAACACTGAGTAAACTTAGTGGCATCCTAAAAGTGTCTGTTGGACTTCCATTAGTGTACCACTAGTGGAAATCTATTTGCAGCACCTCTGCATTGCACACTCAAGCTAATTGTTACTAAGCCATTATACTAGCAAACACTGAGTAAACTTAGTGGCATCCTAAAAGTGGCTGTTGGACTTCCATTAGTGTCCCACTAGTGCAAATCTATTTGCAGCACCTCTGCATTGCACACTCAAGCTCATTGCTACTAAGCCATTATACTAGCAAACACTGAGTAAACTTATTGGCATCCTAAAAGTGTCTGTTGGACTTCCATTAGTGTCCCACTAGTGCAAATCTATTTGCAGCACCTCTGCATTGCACACTCAAGCTCATTTTTACTAAGCCATTATACTAGCAAACACTGAGTAAACTTACTGGCATCCTAAAAGTGGCTGTTGGACTTCCATTAGTGTCCCACTGGTGCAAAGCTATTTGCAGCACCACTGCATTGCACACTCAAACTCATTGTTACTAAGCCATTATACTAGCAAACACTGAGTAAACTTAGTGGCATCCTAAAAGTGGCTGTTGTACTTCCATTAGTGTCCCACTAGTGCAAATCTATTTGCAGCACCTCTGCATTTCACACTCAAGCTAATTGTTACTTAGCCATTATACTAGCAAACACTGAGTAAACTTAGTGGCATCCTAAAAGTGGCTGTTGGACTCCCATTAGTGTCCCACTAGTGCAAATCTATTTGCAGCACCTCTGCATTGCACACTCAAACTCATTGTTACTAAGCCATTATACTAGCAAACACTGAGTAAACTTAGTGGCATCCTAAAAGTGGCTGTTGGAATTCCATAAGTGTCCCACTAGTGCAAATCTATTTGCAGCACTACTGCATTGCACACTCAAACTCATTGTTACTAAGCCATTATACTAGCAAACACTGAGTAAACTTATTGGCATCCTAAAAGTGTCTGTTGGACTTCCATTAGTGTCCCACTAGTGCAAATCTATTTGCAACACCTCTACATTGCACACTCAAACTCATTGTTACTAAGCCATTATACTAGCAAACACTGAGTAAACTTAGTGGCATCCTAAAAGTGGCTGTTGGACTTCCATTAGTGTCCCACTGGTGCAAATCTATTTGCAGCACCACTGCATTGCATACTCCAAACTCATTGTTACTAAGCCATTATACTAGCAAACACTGAGTAAACTTAGTGGCATTATAAAAGTGTCTGTTGGACTTCCTTTAGTGTCCCACTGGTGCAAATCTATTTGCAGCACCTCTGCATTGCACACTCAAACTCATTGTTACTAAGCCATTATACTAGCAAACACTGAGTAAACTTAGTGGCATCCTAAAAGTGGCTGTTGTACTTCCATTAGTGTCCCACTAGTGCAAATCTATTTGCAGCACCTCTGCATTGCACACTCAAGCTCATTGTTACTAAGCTATTATACTAGCAAACACTGAGTAAACTTAGTGGCATCCTAAAAGTGGCTGTTGGACTTCCATTAGTGTCCCACTGGTGCAAAGCTATTTGCAGCACCACTGCATTGCACACTCAAACTCATTGTTACTAAGCCAATATACTAGCAAACACAGAGTAAACTTAGTGGCATCCTAAAAGTGGCTGTTGTACTTCCATTAGTGTCCCACTAGTGCAAATCTATTTGCAGCACCTCTGCATTGCACACTCAAGCTCATTGTTACTAAGGGCGGCTTTGCACACTACGACATCGCAGGTGCGATGTCGGTGGGGTCAAATTGAAAGTGACGCACCTCCGGCATCGCATGCAATATCGTAGTGTGTAAAGCCTTGATGATACGATTAACGAACGCAAAATCGTCGTAATCGTATCATCGTTGCAGCGTCGGTGTAATTCATAATTACGCTGACGCGACGGTCTGATGTTGTTCCTCGTTCCTGCGGCAGCACACATCGCTGTGTGTGAAGCCGCAGGAGCGAGGAACATCTCCTACCTGCGTCATTGCGGCTTCCGTAGGATATGCGGAAGGTAGGAGCTGGGCAGGATGTTTACATCCTGCTCATCTCCGCCCCTCCGCTCCTATTGGCCGCCTGCCGTGTGACGTCGCTGTGACGACGCACGACCCGCCCCCTTAGGAAGGAGGCGGGTCGCTGGCCAGAGCGACGGTCACAGAGCAGGTGAGTGCGTGTGAAGCTGGCGTAGCGATCGTTATCGCTACGCCAGCTATCACACGATATCGTACCTTTGACGGGGGCGGGCACTATCGCGTGCGACATCGCAGCATCAGCCTGCGATGTCGCAACGTGCAAAGCCCGCCTAAGCCATTATACTAGCAAACACTGAGTAAACTTAGTGGCATCCTAAAAGTGGCTGTTGGACTTCCATTAGTGTCCCACTAGTGCAAATCTATTTGCAGCACCTCTGCATTGCACAATTAAACTCATTGTTACTAAGCCATTATACTATCAAACACAGAGAAAACATAGTGGCATCCTAAAAGTGGCTGTTGGACTTCCATTAGTGTCCCACTAGTGCAAATCTATTTGCAGCACCTCTGCATTGCACACTCAAGCTCATTGTTACTAAGCCATTATACTAGCAAACACTGAGTAAACTTAGTGGCATCCTAAAAGTAGCTGTTGGACTTCCATTAGTGTCCCACTGGTGCAAATCTATTTGCAGCACCTCTGCATTGCACACTCAAGCTCATTGCTACTAAGCCATTTTACTAGCAAACACTGAGTAAACTTAGTGGCATCCTAAAAGTGGCTGTTGGACTTCCATTAGTGTCCCACTAGTGCAAATCTATTTGCAGCACCTCTGCATTGCACACTCAAACTCATTGTTACTAAGCCATTCTACTAGCAAACACTGAGTAAACTTATTGGCATCCTAAAAGTGTCTGTTGGACTTCCATTAGTGTCCCACTAGTGCAAATCTATTTACAGCACCTCTGCATTGCACACTCAAGCTCATTTTTACTAAGCCATTATACTAGCAAACACTGAGTAAACATAGTGGCATCCTAAAAGTGGCTGTTGTACTTCCATTAGTGTCCCACTAGTGCAAATCTATTTGCAGCACCTCTGCATTGCACACTCAAGCTCATTGTTACTAAGCCATTATACTAGCAAACACTGAGTAAACTTAGTGGCATCCTAAAAGTGGCTGTTGGACTTCCATTAGTGTCCCACTGGTGCAAATCTATTTGCAGCACCTCTGCATTGCACACTCAAGCTCATTGCTACTAAGCCATTATACTAGCAAACACTGAGTAAACTTAGTGGCATCCTAAAAGTGGCTTTTGTATTTCCATTAGTGTCCCACTAGTGCAAATCTATTTGCAGCACCTCTGCATTGCACACTCAAGCTCATTGTTACTAAGCCATTATACTAGCAAACACTGAATAAACTTAGTGGCATCCTAAAAGTGGCTGTTGGACTTCCATTAGTGTCCCACTAGTGCAGAGCTATTTGCAGCACCCCTGCATTGCACACTCAAACTCATTGTTACCAAGCCATTATACTAGCAAACACTGAGTAAACTTAGTGGCATCCTAAAAGTGGCTGTTGGACTTCCATTAGTGTCCCACTAGTGCAAATCTATTTGCAGCACCACTGCATTGCACACTCAAGCTCATTGTTATTAAGCCATTATACCAGCAAACACTGAGTAAACTTAGTGGCATCCTAAAAGTGTCTGTTGGACTTCCATTAGTGTCCCACTAGTGCAAATCTATTTGCAGCACCTCTGCATTGCACACTCAATCTCATTGTTACTAAGCCATTATACTAGCAAACACTGAGTAAACTTAGTGGCATCCTAAAAGTGGCTGTTGGACTTCCATTAGTGTCCCACTGGTGCAAATCTATTTGCAGCATTTCTGCATTGCACACTCATGCTCATTGCTACTAAGCCATTATACTAGCAAACACTGAGTAAACTTAGTGGCATCATAAAAGTGGCTGATGGACTTCCATTAGTGTCCCACTAGTGCAAATTTATTTGCAGCACCTCTGCATTGCACACTCAAACTCATTGTTACTAAGCCATTATACTAGCAAACACTGAGTAAACTTATTGGCATCCTAAAAGTGTCTGTTGGACTTCCATTAGTGTCGCACTGGTGCAAAGCTATTTGCAGCACCACTACATTGCACACTCAAACTCATTGTTACTAAGCCATTATACTAGCAAACACTGAGTAAACTTAGTGGCATCCTAAAAGTGGCTGTTGTACTTCCATTAGTGTCCCACTAGTGCAAATCTATTTGCAGCACCTCTGCATTGCACACTCAAGCTCATTGTTACTAAGCCATTATACTAGCAAACACTGAGTAAACTTAGTGGCATCCTAAAAGTGGCTGTTGGACTTCCATTAGTGTCCCAATAGTGCAAATCTATTTGCAGTACCTCTGCATTGCACACTCAAACTCATTGCTACTAAGCCATTATACTAGCAAACAATGAGTAAACTTAGTAGCATCCTAAAAGTGGCTGTTGGACTTACATTAGTGTCCCACTAGTGCAAATCTATTTGCAGCACCACTGCATTGCACACTCAAGCTCATTGTTAGTAAGCCATTATACTAGCAAACACTGAGCAAACTTAGTGGCATCCTAAAAGTGTCTGATGGACTTCCATTAGTGTCCCACTAGTGCAAATCTATTTGCAGCCCTCTGCATTGCACACTCAAACTCATTGTTACTAAGCCATTATACTAGCAAACACTGAGTAAACTTAGTGGCATCCTAAAAGTGGCTGTTGGAATTCCATAAGTGTCCCACTAGTGCAAATCTATTTGCAGCACTACTGCATTGCACACTCAAACTCATTGTTACTAAGCCATTATACTAGCAAACACTGAGTAAACTTAGTGGCATCCTAAAATTGGCTGTTGGACTTCCATTAGTGTCCCACTGGTGCAAATCTATTTGCAGCACCACTGCATTGCATACTCCAAACTCATTGTTACTAACCAATTATACTAGCAAACACTGAGTAAACTTAGTGGCATTATAAAAGTGTCTGTTGGACTTCCATTAGTGTCCCACTGGTGCAAATCTATTTGCAGCACCTCTGCATTGCACACTCAAACTCATTGTTACTAAGCCATTATACTAGCAAACACTGAGTAAACTTAGTGGCATCCTAAAAGTGGCTGTTGGAATTCCATAAGTGTCCCACTAGTGCAAATCTATTTGCAGCACTACTGCATTGCACACTCAAACTCATTGTTACTAAGCCATTATACTAGCAAACACTGAGTAAACTTATTGGCATCCTAAAAGTGTCTGTTGGACTTCCATTAGTGTCCCACTAGTGCAAATCTATTTGCAGCACCTCTGCATTGCACACTCAAGCTCATTGCTACTAAGCCATTATACTAGCAAACACTGAGTAAACTTAGTGACATCCTAAAAGTGGCTGTTGGACCTCCATTAGTGTCCCACTAGTGCAAATCTATTTGCAGCACCTCTGCATTGCACACTCAAACTCATTGTTACTAAGCCATTATACTAGCAAACAGTGAGTAAACTTAGTGGCATCCTAAAAGTGGCTGTTGGACTTCCATTAGTGTCCCACTAGTGCAAATCTATTTGCAGCACCTCTGCATTGCACACTCAAGCTCATTTTTACTAAGCCATTATACTAGCAAACACTGAGTAAACTTAGTGGCATCCTAAAAGTGGCTGTTGGACTTCCATTAGTGTCCCACTGGTGCAAAGCTATTTGCAGCACCACTACATTGCACACTCAAACTCATTGTTACTAAGCCATTATACTAGCAGACACTGAGTAAACTTAGTGGCATCCTAAAAGTGGCTGTTGTACTTCCATTATTGTCCCACTAGTGCAAATCTATTTGCAGCACCTCTGCATTGCACACTCAAGCTCATTGCTACTAAGCCATTATACTAGCAAACAATGAGTAAACTTAGCGGCATCCTAAAAGTGGCTGTTGGACTTCCATTAGTGTCCCACTAGTGCAAATCTATTTGCAGCACCACTGCATTGCACACTCAAGCTCATTGTTAGTAAGCCATTATACTAGCAAACACTGAGCAAACTTAGTGGCATCCTAAAAGTGGCTGTTGGACTTCCATTAGTGTCCCACTAGTGCAAATCTATTTGCAGCACCTCTGCATTGCACACTCAAACTCATTGTTACTAAGCCATTATACTAGCAAACACTGAGTAAACTTAGTGGCATCCTAAAAGTGGCTGTTGTACTTCCATTAGTGTCCCACTAGTGCAGATCTATTTGCAGCACCTCTGCATTGCACACTCAAGCTAATTGTTACTTAGCCATTATACTAGCAAACACTGAGTAAACTTAGTGGCATCCTAAAAGTGGCTGTTGGACTTCCATTAGTGTCCCACTAGTGCAAATCTATTTGCAGCACCTCTGCATTGCACACTCAAACTCATTGTTACTAAGCCATTATACTAGCAAACACTGAGTAAACTTAGTGGCATCCTAAAAGTGGCTGTTGGAATTCCATAAGTGTCCCACTAGTGCAAATCTATTTGCAGCACTACTGCATTGCACACTCAAACTCATTGTTACTAAGCCATTATACTAGCAAACACTGAGTAAACTTATTGGCATCCTAAAAGTGTCTGTTGGACTTCCATTAGTGTCCCACTAGTGCAAATCTATTTGCAACACCTCTACATTGCACACTCAAACTCATTGTTACTAAGCCATTATACTAGCAAACACTGAGTAAACTTAGTGGCATCCTAAAAGTGGCTGTTGGACTTCCATTAGTGTCCCACTGGTGCAAATCTATTTGCAGCACCACTGCATTGCATACTCCAAACTCATTGTTACTAAGCCATTATACTAGCAAACACTGAGTAAACTTAGTGGCATTATAAAAGTGTCTGTTGGACTTCCATTAGTGTCCCACTGGTGCAAATCTATTTGCAGCACCTCTGCATTGCACACTCAAACTCATTGTTACTAAGCCATTATACTAGCAAACACTGAGTAAACTTAGTGGCATCCTAAAAGTGTCTGTTGGACTTCCATTAGTGTCCCACTAGTGCAAATCTATTTGCAGCACCTCTGCATTGCACACTCAAGCTCATTGCTACTAAGCCATTATACTAGCAAACACTGAGTAAACTTAGTGGCATCCTAAAAGTGGCTGTTGGAATTCCATTAGTGTCCCACTAGTGCAAATCTATTTGCAGCACCTCTGCATTGCACACTCAAGCTCATTGCTACTAAGCCATTATACTAGCAAACACTGAGTAAACTTATTGGCATCCTAAAAGTGTCTGTTGGACTTCCATTAGTGTCCCACTAGTGCAAATCTATTTGCAACACCTCTACATTGCACACTCAAACTCATTGTTACTAAGCCATTATACTAGCAAACACTGAGTAAACTTAGTGGCATCCTAAAAGTGGCTGTTGGACTTCCATTAGTGTCCCACTGGTGCAAATCTATTTGCAGCACCACTGCATTGCATACTCCAAACTCATTGTTACTAAGCCATTATACTAGCAAACACTGAGTAAACTGAGTGGCATTATAAAAGTGTCTGTTGGACTTCCATTAGTGTCCCACTGGTGCAAAGCTATTTGCAGCACCACTGCATTGCACACTCAAACTCATTGTTACTAAGCCATTATACTAGCAAACTATGCTGCCAGTTTAAGGGCCGTAGTTGCATTGTCAGGGATAGTTATTGTTGTTTATTCCGCTGTTAATAAAGATAGACCATCGCTGCAATCTACACCACCTCTCAATTTTTACTAATACATTTTAAATGCACAATCTTGTCGCAATCAAAATGAGTGGCAAAATGACAGATGCTGGTGGAAAGGGGAAGAGGCGTGTTGGAAAAGGAAAAAAAGGGTTTGTCCGTGGGGATGGTGGCAAAGCTCCATTAACATCTGCTGAAGATAGATCATCGTCCAGCAAAAGTAAGATGTCTACTACT
The DNA here is from genome assembly GCF_048569485.1 of Anomaloglossus baeobatrachus. NCBI lineage: Eukaryota > Metazoa > Chordata > Amphibia > Anura > Aromobatidae > Anomaloglossus > Anomaloglossus baeobatrachus. The sequence goes on along the minus strand of NC_134362.1, from coordinate 133,935,724 downwards.
TACCGTGGACAATCCGATGTGCTCCCTTTTTTATGGACACGAACAACTGGAACAAAGGTAGATGATGGCCAAAAAAAGATAAATGCTTGAATGGATTTGGTCCAAGTGGTCCAACAAGTGCCCTCTCTGCCACCTCAACTACCGCATCCAAAAAACACCAGTCTTTCGAGTTGTCATCCCAATCACACTTGCTTTCTCCCAGTTCTGAAGTCTCCATCCGCCCTGCACAGTATGGTGGAACTGAGATGGCTGAGTCTGCAGAGCTTTTCAGTCACACTATAGCCTGGAAATCAGAGATCTGCTCCCAAGCTACAGTGAGTACAGACCAGGAAATGGTCTGCAGTGATACCCAGAACCTTTGTGACTCTGATTCAGGCCATGGGGACCAAGTTTCTGAGCCTAATGTTGACCCTTATTCACAAACTGTAACACCTGTTGTTATAGACAATGAGGAACATACTGATGACGATGAGACGCAGATACCAGATTGGGATGACAACTTAAATATTCGGTCAGGGCAAGAAGAGGCTCGGTCTGAGGGTGAGGGAAGTGCAAACACATCATATGATGAGGAAGTTCCAGATCCCACCTACTTTCAACCCACAGTCAGGCACTCGAGGAGGTCAACAGAGGCGGTGGAGGAGGATGCTACTGACGACGAAGTTACCTTGCGCCTTCCTGGACAGAGGAGTAGTACTGGTAGCACGTCTACAACTGCATCCTCAGCCACCACTCTGCCTCTGAGCACTAGTCGGGGGGGCTCAGCAGGTCGCATGCCCTCTAAGCCTTGCCTAGCCTGAACCTTTTTTGACATAGAAAAAGATCGCCCAAATCATGTGATATGTAAAATTTGTAGTGATTCTGTTAGAGGGCAAAACCTCAGGAGTTTGACAACCTCTTCCATGAATCGTCACATGAATAAATATCATATGTCCCAGTGGGAAGCTCACCATGCTGCAATGCGGTCTAGCGGAGTGAACGATCCACCGCCTGCCCCTTCAAGTGCATCCGCGCGCTCTTCATCTTCCAGTACCAGATGCCCAGTCGCCACTACTTCTCTAAGAAAGGTGTGCCTGCGCTACACCAGCATGTCGCACACAACATTACCACTTCCTTAAGAAACTGTGTGTGAACGGGTGCATTTCACCACCGATACTTGGACCAGTAAGCATGGACAGGTACGTTGCATGTCGCTGACTGGACACTGGGTAACTATGGTGATAGATGGTGAAGGGTCTGCTGCACAAGTCTTGCCGTCCCTACGACTTGTGTGTCAATCCTCTGTCTGTCCAAGTTCCGCCACTGCTTCTGCCTCCTCCACCTCGTCTGGGTCCTCCACCTCCGCCCCAAGCCTGCCTGGTCAGGCCACCAGCGTTGTAACTGCGCAGAAGGAATCACGCACCCCTCATTACTATGCTGGTAGCAGAGCGCAACGGCATCAGGCGGTCTTTAACTTGAAATGTCTTGGAAATAAGAGTCACACAGCGGCTGAGTTGTAGGCAGTTCTGGAGACTGAGTTTAATAAATGGTTGTCTCCACTCAACCTGCAGCCTGGTAAGGCCGTGTGCGACAATGCTGCAAACCTGGGTGCGGCTCTTCGCCTGGGCAAGGTGACACACGTGCCTTGTATGGCTCACGTGTTGAACCTTGTTGTCCAGCAATTTTTAACACACTATCCCGGCCTAGATGGCCTTCTGAACAGGGCACCAAAACTGTCTGCTCACTTCCGCCGTTCAACCACTGCTGCTGAGCGACTTGCATTGCTCCAGAAGTCTTTTGGCCTGCCGGTTCATCGCCTGAAATGCGATGTGCCGACACGCTGGAATTCGACTCTCCACATGTTAAAGCGACTGTGGCAGCACCGTCGAGCCCTGGTGCAATACGTCATGACATATAGCCTGAGCCAACGAGATGGGGCAGATCACCCTGATGGAGTGGTCTCAGATCAAGGACCTATGCACCCTTCTGCACAGTTTCAACATGGCGACGAATATGTTTAGCGCTGACAATGCCATTATCAGCATGACAATTCCAGTCATTTACATGCTGGATCACACGCTAAACACTATTCGGAGTCAGGGGGTGGGACAACAGGAAGGGGAGGAACTACAGGAGGATTCATATGCGCAAGACACAACAACATCACCAAGGTCCAGACGTTCATCATCACCAACGCGGCAGGCATGGGACCATGGGGGACAGGGATCAACAAGGGCACATAGTAGCAGGCAAAATGTTGAGGAAGGTGTAGGAGAACATGAAGAAATGGAGGACGAACTGTCCATGGACATGGAAGACTCAGCGGATGAGGGAGATCTTGGTCAAATTTCTGTTGAAAGAGGTTGGGGGGAGATGTCAGAGGAAGAAAGAACGGTTAGCACCTCTATGCCACAAACACAGCGTGGACTTGGTCCGCATGGCTGCGCAAGACACATGAGCGCCTTCTTGCTGCACTACCTCCAACATGACCCTCGTATTGTCAAAATTAGAAGTGATGATGACTACTGGATTGCCACACTATTAGATTCCCGGGACAAGTCCAAATTTTGTGACATAATTCCAGCCATAGAAAGGGACGCACGTATGCAGGAGTATCAGCAGAAGCTGTTACTCGATCTTAGCTCGGCTTTTCCACCAAACAACCGTGGTGCAGGGAGTGAATCTCCCAGTTGTAACTTGACAAACATGGGACGGTCTCGTCATCTTCAAAAGTCTACCCATTCCAGTAGCACCGTATCTGGTGCTGGTAACAGCAATATTATTGAATCTTTTCATAATTTTTTTAGACCATCCTTTGCAAGGCCACCAGAGACAACAAGTCTGACACAGTCAACGGCTGGAGAGGATGATACAGGAGTATCTCCAAATGAACATCGATGCCATGACTTTGCAAATGGAGCCTTGCTTATTTTGGGCTTGAAATCTTGAAAAATGGCCAGAGCTCTCCACTTATGCCTTGCAGATTTTGTCGTGTCCAGCTGCCAGCGTTGTCTCTGAACGTGTCTTTAGTGCTGCTGGGTATGTGCTGACAGATAAGCGCACGCGTCTGTCCAGTGACAATGTGGACAGATTAAAGTTCATCAAAATGAACAAGTCATGGATCCACAAGGAGTTTACTACCCCTGTGTCATCCTGGGGAGAGTAAATGCTTGTGGATTTTGAATGTGCTTGATGCAAATCTAGCTGTGAAGTGTACAACTGGGGCACAAGTGCTGCCACTGAAGGGGTGGGTGTCTGTCTGGCCCAATTTTTGGAAAAAAGGGAGACTCCGCTTGGAGTAACCCTTGCTTGCAGTATTTTTAAAAATGATCCAAGATGAACAGATCTGGGATCAGCAAAGACTAAGCTACCTACCCTGGTGTCATCCTGGGGACGGTTAAGGATGGCGTATTTTTGAATGTGCTTGATGCAAATCTAGCTGTGAAGTGTACAACTCGGGCACAAGAGTTGCCACTGAAGGGGTGGGTGTGTGTGGGGCCCATTTTTTGGGAAAAAAGGGAGACTCCGCTTGGTGTAACCCTTGCTTACATTGTTTTTAAAAATGATCCAAGATGAACAGAGCTGGGATCAGGAAAGACTTTGCTACCTACCCCGGTGTCATCCTGGGGACGGTTAAGGATGGCGTATTTTTGAATGTGCTTGATGCAAATCTACCTGTGAAGTGTACAACTGGGGCACAAGTGCTGCCACTGAAGGGGTGGGTGTGTGTGTGGCCCAATTTTTGGATAAAAGGGAGACTCCGCTTGGAGTAACCTTGCGGTGTTTTACATGATTTTAGAAGGGCATGCCATGCCTATTTCTGTGTCTCCTCCTCTTTTTCCTTGTCCAGCTCTTTTGTTACATAGTTACATAGTTGCTAAGGTTGAAAAAAGACCTAGGTCCATCTAGTTCAACCTTCCTCCACCAGCTCTACATTTGGTCACAAAGTCATTTATAACCAACAATGTTGTGTGTACTGAGGAAATTGTTACGGGGGGCTGTCTGATAATAACTTAAAGGAGTATCAGACAGTCAGGGTCCACCGTGCAAAGACTCTGCTGCAGACTATGGCAGAGTGCAATACCTCTGTTAACTCACAGAAGTATATAATAAGTAAGTAAAGCAATTCCTCCCTTACTTGGAGGGTGTGTGAAATGATCTCTGTTAATAATCACAGAGACAAAGGCAATGTGTGCGAAATGGCACCTACCTAGGTCCGCTCTTCTAGCGGTGCAAAAGAGACGAACAGCAGCGTAAGCCGCACAAAGCTCCTACCTGCGTTCGCTCCACTATTGTGCGAGGACACGAACCACTAGATATGGCACCTGCCTAGGTCCGCTCTTCTAGTGGTGCAAAAGAGACGAACAGCAGCGTAAGCCGCACAAAGCTCCTACCTCTGTTCGCTCCCCTAGTGTGCGAGGATACGAACAACTGCCAGACGCAGTATAAGGAACGTTACCCTAGCGGCAACGTCCACCTACGAGTCGAACCACAAGGCCCAGCCAGACCATGTGCCTCAGGCACCTGCCTATGTCCGCTCCCCTAAGAGGTAAGGATACGGACAGCAGCTGAAGCTGTAAGGTATAAGAACGCTACCCTGCCGGTAGCGCTCACCTAGCATAGACAGAGGAATGCCTAGAGGAACGCGCACAGAGCGTCTACTCTTATGCATGAACCAAGAGGACTGAGCGCCATGCGGCATGTGTCAGGGTCTTATATAGACTCTGTGCCTCATCCAAGATGGAGGACACCAGAGCCAATCCGCTGCCAGAACGACAGGAGTGACGTCATGCTGGCCTATCACCGAGCAAGGCATCACAAGCACATGACCAGCGACCAATCGGCATAGATGGTGTCAGAGACATGTGACCTCGTGTCAGCGATGATGTCACCCGCACATGTGCAATGGCTCCAAGATAGGACTTAGTCTCCGGCGCTCGCACATGTGCAGTAGCAAGAAATCTGGACATAGTCTCCAGTGCTCGCAGCAACCGTAACAGTACCTCCCCCTCAAGGACCCCCCTCCCGGCGACGCAGGTAATCGGCAACTAAGTCGGGAGCATGGACAGCCTCCTCAGGCTCCCAAGAGCGATGTTCCGGGCCGTAACCCTCCCAATCTATCAAGAAGAACCTGCGCCCTCTAACCATCTTAGAACCAACTATGGCTCGTACCTCATAGCTAGAGCGAGAGGAATCAGAGGCAGGAGAGTGCACTTCACGAGCGTGAGGTAAAATAGCCGGCTTTAGCAGTGAGACATGGAATTTGTCATGAATCCTAAGATGGACGGGTAACTTCAATTGGTAGACTACAGGATTTACCTGTCGAAGAACCTCATAAGGACCCAGGAAGCGAGGAGCAAATTTGACAGAGCTCACTCTTAGGGTATGTGCGCACGTTGCTTTTTACCTGCTTTTTACCTGCTTTTTTGCTGCTTTTTCTTCTGCGCTGTTTAATGCCAAAATGGATGTGTTCTTCTATTCAAGCAAAGTCTATGGGAATTTGGGTTTCTTGTTCACACTATGTTGTTCAAAATGCTGCCTTTTTGTGGCAGAACTTTGGTCAAAAACTCAGCTTTGCAGTGCAAAACCCAAATGGCAAAAACAATTGACATGTTGCTTCTTTGAAAAGCTGAGTTTTTGACCAAAGTTCTGCCACAAAAAGGCAGCATTTTGAACAGCATAGTGTGAACAAGAAACCCAAATTCCCATAGACTTTGCTTGAATAGAAGAACACATCCATATTGGCATTAAACAGCGCAGAAGAAAAAGCAGCAAAAAAGCAGGTAAAAAGCAGGTAAAGAGCAACGTGCGCACATACCCTAAGTCTCACGTGTTTTGCAGAGAGCCACACAAAGTCCCCTGGAGAATAGACAGGAGCCGGGCGACGAAACCGATCGGACACCGTCTTCATACGGTCCTTAGCTGCTTGGATCGACTCTTGAGTCCGATCCCAAACCTCTCTGGCATTAGTTGCCCAGTCGGCCACAAGAGGAGGAGGTGCAGCAGCGGGAAACGGTACCGGTACCCTAGGGTGTTGCCCATTATTGAGTACGAACGGTGTCTGCCCAGTGGCCTCAGCCAGCGAATTGTTAAGGGCAAATTCTGCCCAGGGTAGGAGGGAGGACCAGTTATCGTGGTTCTCAGCAACAAAGTGTCGAAGGTATATAATCATAGATTGATTGGTACGTTCAACCAAACCATTGGTCTCCGGATGGTATGCCGAAGAGAGATTCAACTCAATTTGCAGAAGGCTACAAAGATCTCGTCAGAAACGGGAAGTAAATTGCGGGCCTCTATCACAAATGATACGATCTGGCATCCCATGAAGCCTAAAGACATGCTTGAGGAATAGTTTGGCTAGTACCCTGGAAGATGGGATTCTCGATAATGGTACGAGATGAACCATCCGGGAGAAATGGTCCGTAATGACCCACACAAATCTATGTCCCTGTGAACATGGAAGATCACCCACAAAGTCCATGCCTACCACCTCCCATGGTCTATCTGGCACTGGTAAAGGATGCAAGAGCCCAGCCGGTTTCTGCCGTAATGGACGGTTGCGAGTACACGAGTAGCAGGAACCGACATATCTCTTGACGTGGCTGGCTAAGTGTGGCCACCAATACCACCTCTCCAGTAACTTTCGTGTCCGCCTAATACCAAAATGCCCACCCACCTTTGAGGTGTGGGCCCATGACAGTATATCATTCTGTCGATCAGGCGGAACAAAGGTTTTGCCCGGTGGGATTTGGTCTAACGTCACAGGGGAGAGCGTATGAAAAACCCTGGAGGGAAGGATAAGACGAGGTTCGTCAATCTCTTCCTGGGTAGAAAGCATAGAGCGAGACAGGGCGTCTGCCTTGTTATTCTTACTCCCAGACAGATAGTTGATGGAGAAGTGAAAGCGGGAGAAAAACAAGGACCAGTGGGCTTGGCGAGGATTCAGACGCTGAGCGGTTTGTAAGTACGTCAGATTCTTATGGTCTGTATAGACCTGGAAAGGATGTTTCGCTCCTTCCAGCAAGTGACGCCACTCCTCCAAGGCTAATCTCAAGGCGAGCAGTTCCCTATCCCCAATGGTATAGTTTCTCTCTGCCGGTGAAAAGGTTTTCGCAAAGAAGAAACACGGCCTTTTTCTACCTGCACCGTTCTTTTGATACAAGACCGCACCAGCACCCACTGAAGAGGCATCAACCTCTAAGAGGAAGGGCTTACTCTCATCGGGTCTTTGAAGAACGGGTGCAGTTGAAAAGTGTCTTTTTACTGCCTCAAAAGCCTGAGATGTCTCAGTAGACCAGGCTTTGGGATTAGCACCTTTCTTAGTCAAGGCCACCAAAGGGGCCACCAAAGTAGAAAATGGGGTATGAACTGCCTGTAATAATTTATGAATCCTAAGAAGCGTTGCACCGCCTTCAAGGAATGAGGTTCGGACCATTGCAGGACAGCAGAGAGCTTCGCAGGATCCATAGCCAGGCCCTCTTGTGAGATAATGTAACCCAAAAAAGGCAATGAGGACTGCTCGAATACACATTTCTCGAGTTTAGCAAACAATGAGTGCTCCCTTAAACGGGAAAGGACACGAACGACATCCTGACAATGAGTCTCCAGATCAGGAGAAAAAATCAGGATGTCGTCCAGATACACCACTACTGAGGTTAACAGTAAATCCCTGAACACATCGTTTACGAAGTCCTGAAATACTGCGGGTGCATTACATAACCCAAAAGGCATGACGAGGTATTCATAGTGACCGTCTCGGGTGTTAAAAGCGGTCTTCCATTCGTCACCCTTTCGAATTCGTACCAAGTTATACGCACCCCGCAGATCCAACTTCGTAAAAACTTGAGCTCCTCTCAGTCTGTCAAAGAGCTCCGAAATTAAAGGTAATGGGTATTTGTTCTTTATTGTGATTGCGTTGAGACCCCTGTAATCTATGCAGAGACGCAAATCACCCTCTTTCTTCCGAACAAAGAAAAACCCAGCTCCCGCGGGAGAGACAGACTTACGAATGAACCCCTTCTCTAAACTCTCTCTTATATAGGTCGACATGGCCTCCGACTCAGGTATCGACAGGGGGTAAACCCTGCCTTTAGGTGGAACCGAACCTGGGATAAGGTCTATGGCACAGTCATACGGCCTATGGGGTGGAAGAACCTCAGCACCCTGTTTGGAGAACCCGTCAGCGAAATCCAGATAGGGTGTAGGTATGGGAGAGAGATCAGTAGATGCAACCGCAATGACCTTAGGTGGTAAGGGAAGACATCGGGACTGACATTTCGAACCCCAACTAATAATGCTGTCGGACTCCCAGTCAATGTGAGGAGCATGAGTCCGAAGCCATGGGAGACCCAGAAGGACGTCGTCTATACCCTCAGGCAAAACAAGAAAAGAAATCTCCTCTATGTGACCCTGAGACAGGGAAAGGCGCAAGGGAACTGTCCTCAATGTAATGGAGTCAGACAACATAGTTCCATTAACAACACGGACAGGAATAGGCGCCTCTAACATGATAGAGGGAATATTGTGTCGCTTTACAAATCCTGAGGACACAAAAGTCCCGTCAGCCCCGGAATCCACAAAAGCCATAATAGGCCATGTATTCTCAGATAACGAGAGCTGACCTGGGATACAACACTTAGAGGGTGCAGAAGACGTCTCTAGTAACCCCCCTCTAATGGTTACTAGGCCAGGGAGTTTCCCTGACGACTAGGACACTTGTTGGCATAGTGCCCAGCCTGACGACATACGTAACATATAGGAGGACCAGACTTGCGTAGTCTGGAAGACGTATGACCTAACTCCATAGGAGTGGGAGATGTTTCAGATGCTGAGGAAGATGGTAGTGGACCCTCGACAACTGGAATAGCCCGATGCTTAGGGCGTGAGGAAGAGACCTCGAGTCTACGTTCCTTATGGCGTACATCGATCCTCGTTGCTACTGTGATCAAGTCCTCCAGAGAAGCAGGGACCTCACGAGTAGCAAGAGCATCCTTGACATAGCCTGCCAACCCTCTCCAGAAGATAGGAATCAACACCTTCTCTGGCCAATCTAGTTCTGCCACCAGAGTTCTAAAAGCAATGGCATAAGAACTAGTGGATAACGAACCCTGAGATAGATCTAACAGTCTCAGGGCCGCATCATGGGTAACCTGCGGACCCATGAATACCGCCTTAAGAGCATCAAGAAAGTCTTGATGTCTCAGAGTAACCACATCAGAGCGCTCCCATAGGGGAGTCGCCCATTCTAAGGCTTTGTCCTGAAGTAAGGAGATGATAAAGCCTACTCTGGACCTCTCCGTAGAGAAGCGAGAAGAGTTGACCTCTAGGTGTATCTGACACTGACTAATGAAACCACGACATGATCTGGCATCGCCAGAATATCTGTTTGGCAGAGCAAGTCGAGGATCATGTGCAGATGTCACCATGGTCTGAGGTTTATCCTCTATACTCTTGAGCCGTGACTCAAGTACTTGTATGTAACGGTGTAACTGCTGATATTCTGCCATAACTGCCAGACCCTTGGCTCAGTCCTAATGTTACGGGGGGCTGTCTGATAATAACTTAAAGGAGTATCAGACAGTCAGGGTCCACCGTGCAAAGACTCTGCTGCAGACTATGGCAGAGTGCAATACCTCTGTTAACTCACAGAAGGATATAATAAGTAAGTAAAGCAATTCCTCCCTTACTTGGAGGGTGTGTGAAATGATCTCTGTTAATAATCACAGAGACAAAGGCAATGTGTGCGAAATGGCACCTACCTAGGTCCGCTCTTCTAGTGGTGCAAAAGAGACGAACAGCAGCGTAAGCCGCACAAAGCTCCTACCTGCGTTCGCTCCACTAGTGTGCGAGGATACGAACCACTAGATATGGCACCTGCCTAGGTCCGCTCTTCTAGTGGTACAAAAGAGACGAACAGCAGCGTAAGCCGCACAAAGCTCCTACCTCTGTTCGCTCCCCTAGTGTGCGAGGATACGAACAACTGCCAGACGCAGTATAAGGAACGTTACCCTAGCGGCAACGTCCACCTACGAGTCGAACCACAAGGCCCAGCCAGACCATGTGCCTCAGGCACCTGCCTATGTCCGCTCCCCTAAGAGGTAAGGATACGGACAGCAGCTGAAGCTGTAAGGTATAAGAACGCTACCCTGCCGGTAGCGCTCACCTAGCATAGACAGAGGAATGCCTAGAGGAACGCGCACAGAGCGTCTACTCTTATGCATGAACCAAGAGGACTGAGCGCCATGCGGCATGTGTCAGGGTCTTATATAGACTCTGTGCCTCATCCAAGATGGAGGACACCAGAGCCAATCCGCTGCCAGAACGACAGGAGTGACGTCATGCTGGCCTATCACCGAGCAAGGCATCACAAGCACATGACCAGCGACCAATCGGCATAGATGGTGTCAGAGACATGTGACCTCGTGTCAGCGATGATGTCACCCGCACATGTGCAATGGCTCCAAGATAGGACTTAGTCTCCGGCGCTCGCACATGTGCAGTAGCAAGAAATCTGGACTTAGTCTCCAGCGCTCGCACATGTGCAGTAGCAAGAAATCTGGACATAGTCTCCAGTGCTCGCAGCAACCGTAACAGAAATAATCCAGCCCTTTTTTGAAAGCTGTTATAGTATCTGCCATTACTACCTCTTGTGGTAGGGCATTCCACAGACTGACTGCTCTAACTGTAAAGAACCCTTTCCTATTTAGCTGTCGGAATCGCTTTTCTTCCACTCGCAGTGAATGCCCCCTGGTCCTTAGTATTGTCTTCGGAAGAAATAAGTCATGTGCCAGTCCTTTATATTGACCACACATGTATTTATACATATAAATGAGATCTCCTCTGAGATGTCTTTTTTCTAAGCTAAACATATCTAACTTTTTCAACCTGTCGTCATATGGGAGGCCTTCCATTCCTTGTAGTAGTCTAGTTGCCTGTCTTTGAACTGACTCTAACTTCTGAATGTCCTTTTTAAAATGTGGAGCCCAAAACTGAATCCCATATTCCAGATGTGGCCTTACAAGTGATTTATAGAGGGGTAACAATTAGAGTTGAGCGCGGTTCGCGGTTCGAGGTTCTCCAGTTCTAAGCTCGAGTGATTTTGGGGCCTGTTCTAGATCGAACTAGAACTCGAGCTTTTTGCAAAAGCTCGATAGTTCTAGAAACGTTCGAGAACGATTCTAGCAGCAAAAAAACAGCTAATTCCTAGCTGGCTTTCCACTGTAATAGTGTAAGTCACTCTGTGACTCACACTATTATGACATTTCAGTGTATAGTGTGCTGGAACAGCGCCTTCAGATCACTGCTGTTTGTATAATGGCGATCGCCATTTTTTTTTTTTTTCCTTGTCTTCCTTCCCTAAGCGCGCGCGTGTAGTGGGGCGGGCCAGCATGTCAGCCAATCCCAGACACACACACAGCTAAGTGGACTTTTAGCCAGAGAAGCAACGGCATGTGTGATAGGATGTCCATGTCACATGTCCCTGCATTATAAAAACGAGTATCTGCCCGTCCGGACGCCATTATCTCTTCTGCGTCATGGGTGTCAGACATCACTGTCGCAGCTCCGTCCTTTGTCCTATCGCCGATACAGCTGTATGCGTTCCATACACAGCGCTAGACAGCTTAGGGAGAGCACTTTCTATCAGTCCTTTTAAGGGCTCAAACCGGCAGGGTCAGAGCCATAGGTGACAGGTCCTGAAAACAGAGACAGCGTCTGTGTAGCCAAGGTCAGGGATTTCGTCGCTGCATTTCCCCATTAGGAGGGAATAGAAAGGAAGGCTTCCATTCCTCTACCCAGAGCCCCACAATCCTGGCACTGTACCCTCCTGTCCTCTGCACACTCCAACTCTTTTTAACTAAGCCATTATACTAGCAAACAGTCAGTGTACCTAGTGGCATCCTAAACGTGGCTATTGGACTTTTGTGTAGTCACACTAGTGCAAAGATATTTGCAGCACGTCTGCCTGCATTGCACACTCAAACTTTTTTTAACTAAGCCATTATACTAGCAAACACTGAGTGAACTTAGTGTCATCCTAAACGTGGCTATTGGACTTTTGTGTAGTCACACTAGTGCAAAGATATTTGCAGCACGTCTGCCTGCATTGCACACTCAAACTTTTTTTAACTAAGCCATTATACTAGCAAACAGTCAGTGTACCTAGTGGCATCCTACACGTGGCTATTGGACTTTTGTGTAGTCACACTAGTGCAAAGATATTTGCAGCACGTCTGCCTGCATTGCACACTCCAACTCTTTTTAACTAAGCCATTATACTAGCAAACAGTCAGTGTACCTAGTGGCATCCTAAACGTGACTATTGTACTTTTGTGTAGTCACACTAGTGGAAAGATATTTGCAGCACGTCTGCCTGCATTGCACACTCCAACTCTTTTTAACTAAGCCATTATACTAGCAAACAGTCAGTGTACCTAGTGGCATCCTAAACGTGACTATTGGACTTTTGTGTAGTCACACTAGTGCAAAGATATTTGCAGCACGTCTGCCTGCATTGCACACTCCAACTCTTTTTAACTAAGACATTATACTAGCAAACAGTCAGTGTACCTAGTGGCATCCTAAACGTGACTATTGGACTTTTGTGTAGTCACACTAGTGCAAAGATATTCGCAGCACGTCTGCCTGCATTGCACACTCCAACTCTTTTTAACTAAGCTATTATACTAGCAAACAGTCAGTGTACCTAGTGGCATCCTAAACGTGACTGTTGGACTTCTGTATAGTCCCACTAGTGCAAAGATATTTGCAGCACCTCTGCCTGCATTGCACACTCAAACTCATTGTTACTAAGCCATTATACTAGCAAACAGTCAGTGAACCTAGTGGCATCCTAAACGTGGCTATTGGACTTTTGTCTAGTCACACTAGTGCAAATCTATGTGCAGCACCTGTGCATGACACCCTCCTGCTCTGTTTTTAATAAGCTATAATGATAGCAAAAAATACTGCCATTTAGTGGCATCATAGAACTGGCTGTTGTATTCCATTAGTGCCCCACTGGTGCCAAGCTATTTCTAGCACCTGTGCATGACACCCTCCTGCTCTGTTTTTAATAAGCTATAATGATAGCAAAAAATACTGCCATTTAGTGGCATCATAGAACTGGCTGTTGTATTCCATTAGTGCCCCACTGGTGCCAAGGTATTTCTAGCACCTGTGCATGACACCCTCCTCCTCTGTTTTTAATAAGCTATAATGATAGCAAAAAATACTGCCATTTAGTGGCATCATAGAACTGGCTGTTGTATTCCATTAGTGCCCCACTGGTGCCAAGATATTTCTAGCACCTCTACATGACACCCTCATGCACATTTTGCTACGCTAATGTTATAGCAAACTCAGGGAATTCATTGCTGCATTTGATGATTCGGAGGGATAGAAAGTGAGGCTTCCTTTAGCTTTTCCTTCTGTTCATAGACAGCATCTCCAAGTTCACACCCGAAGAGCAATTTCTCCTCCACGTGTAAGTGTGGAGAGGCAGCTAGTGCGCATGCGTGTGCCGATTTACCCCAGCTGCAGCCTAACTACAGTGTTTCGCCTAGTGAGTATGCTCAGCCTGACTGTACCATTCCTGACGCTAAGTCTTCATTTCGGGATACAGCGCATGCTCCCACACTAAGTGTCAAAAGCCTCTTTGCACAGGTACTTGCATTCCGTGCCGGGTCTAAGTCCTGTTTTGTGCCTAGACACCATGCTAAAGCTGATAGTCTTTTTTCAGAGACTGTATTTCATGCTACTGAGCATGCTCAGGCACTTACTGCATCAGAGACTAGGTCCGGTAATGAACTCTTTGGCCCTGCCCCTGATGTGGGGGTCCCATATAGACCACAGGGCATCAGGTGTCCTCCCAAATGGCTTGCAGAGGCCCACCCCTATGACTTGTCACCACATTATTGATGGTCAGACGATGACTGGTGAGGTGTTTGGGTCATGGCAGCCATGAGGTCATCATTGAAGTTGCGGTTCCAAATAGGACGCTAGTTATGCCACTCATGACGTGTCACTCTACTTTTGTCTCCAGTAGGTTCATTGTGGTTCACCCTGGTTTGGGGCGGACCCAGGTTATAAAAGGGGCTGGAGCCAACAAGGAGGTGCGCATTCTTCTATTATGCTCCGAAAGAGCACACCTCCATGTGTTGAACCCATTGCGGCTTTAGGCCAGAGGTAGGCAGGGATAGGGTGTCGATGCAGGCCACCACCACAGTTGGTAACGCAGAACGGTTAAGACCAGCTCCTGTACTACCAGTCCTGCTTGTGCAGCCCAGTGGCATTAACAGGCCTGCTGCTGCTGATACGCCTGCTGTCCACAGGTGTGGCCCCTACGCACACGGTCAGCGTACTCAATGGCTCCTGTGTTGTTAACAGAGAGTTCCTGGGCTGGGTGGGCATGTGGACCCTGTGACGCTAACAGGGCTCCCAGTCTCCAGATCCGAATGGCATCTAACTCGGTTCAGGCTACTATTAGTTTCATAGCCACACAGCTCTGTATCCTCCACCTAACCTTCCAGTTGCCAACCTCTCCTTCTCCAACTGGGAGCACGGTGGACACTGACTGCTGATGGGGATATATACCTTTCTCTTTCTTTTCTTATTAATTTTCGTTAAATAGCGGTAACATAGTATATACCACCTTATCCAAATCTGCCAGTCCCACTGTAACAGATGGTGTTTCTTCATCAAATGTTACTTTTGCTTAACCACCAAATCCACGGACCAAAACTTTTTTCCCCTTTCCAACACACCTGTTCCCCTTTCCACCAGCATCTGTCCTTTTTCAACTCATTTTGGTATATGACCAAAAGTGCAACTCTGCAGGGACACCGTACTCAACGCCATCTCAGCACAGCAGCCATCCCTCGGTCCCTCCGATGTGGACAAGGAAAAGACCATTTCCTCCTATCCATGACAAACCGTTGAGATTCACTCTGTGCAGCACTGGTGTTTAGTGGAAAAGCAGATCTAAGATTGCGTACCACATTCTGCAGATACTCCTGTATACGTGCGTCCATTTCTATGGCAGGAATTATTTCGCCAAATTTTGTCCTGTACCGGGGATCTAACAGTGTGGCAACCCAGTATTCAGGATTACTTCGAATTCGTACAATCCGAGGGTCATGTAGGTAGTGCAGCAAGAAGGCGCTCATGTGTCTTGTGCATCCAGGAGGACCAAGTCCTTGGTGTGTTGGTGGCAGAGAGGTGAGAATCGTGCCTCCTTCCTCTGCCCTCTCCCCACAACCTCGCACAACCAAAATGTGAGCAAGCTCTCACTCATCTGCTGAGTCTTCCATGCCCATCGCCAGTTCGTCCTCCATTTCTTCATGGGCTCCTGCACTTTCCTCAACACTTTTTGCTGATACTATGCGCCCTTGTTAATCCCTCTCCCTCACCATGACTGCCGCATAGGTGCCGCTGACCATCTGGACCTCGTAGATCTTGTTATCCCTTCCGCATATGACTCCTCCTGTACTTCCTCCCCTTCCTCTTGTCCCAACACCTGACTCCGAATAATAATTACAGTGTGCTCCATCATGTAGATGACCAGAATTGTCACGCTGAGAATGACATTGCCAGTGCTAAACATCTTCGTCGACATTTGTAAACTGTGTAGCAGAGTGCATAGGTCCTTGATCTGACACCACTCCAGCAGCGTAATCTGCACCACCTCTGGATCAAGTTATCCCAGGCTATATGTCATACCGTATTTCAGCAGGGCTCTGCGGTGCTGCCACACACGCTGCAACATGTGCAGATTCCAATTCCTGCGTGTCGGAACATCGCATTTCCGGCGTTTAACTGCCAGACCCTAAGACTTCCGGAGTGATGAAAGTTGTTGAGCTGCTGTGTGCGCACGATGGAAGTGAGCACATAGCGAGCGTGCCCGCTGCACAAGGCCATGTAGGCCGGGATGGTGTTTTAAAAATTGCTGGAGAATTAGGTTCAACACGTGAGCCATACAAGGAACGTGTGTCACATTGCCCTGACGATGGCCCGCAGCCAGGTTTGCATCATTGCCGCACACGGCTGTTAAGTCACCAACGGAGTACGCTCCGTCAATTTGTACTCCGGTCGCCAGGTGACAACGTGTTCCTTTCATGCATAGTGCTGATGATGGGAGAGGAGTCGATGCCAGCGGCGCAGGTGGACGCAGGTTATGCTCACCCACTGGGCTGCATTACCTTGACAGATGCAGAATCTCTGGCTGAATGTAGCTGGTGGGTATCTCACAGCTGAAATACCATCATTCAGCTACAACCAATGGGAAGACACCACACTCTTTTTTATGCCCATCCTGTCTGCAGACCACTGCCAGACATAGCTATGAACCTCTGGTTAATTTTACCCCCAGTTCAGTTTTATGATTTTGTGTGCTTGTTACCTGACTACTTTTCCTGCTTGCTGTTTATGTACCTTGTTGGCCGATCCGCATTTCACCTCTGCTTGTTTTCTGATTAAGTCCTGGCCGTCCCATTCTGTTCCTGTTCCTCAATTAATGTTTTGACCCTGCCTGACTACTATTCTCTGGAACTGCAGCCTTCCACAGGTATTAATCACCTTGGGCCCTGTGTAATTCCTAATCCCTGTATAGGGGTTAAAGGGTTTCAGGGTTCTAAGGGTCCTGCTTGGTGAGTGGCTTCCCTCTAGCCTATCATTTACAGCCCATCTGAGTGTGTGGATCAAGGAAGGCGTTACACCGTGCTCTCTGCAGAAGGCCATGTGGGCCAGGATAGTGCTTTAAAAATTGCTGGACAACCAGGTTCAACACGTGAACCACACAAGGCACGTGTGTCACATTGTCACAGCGAAGGGCCGCACCCATGTTTGCATCATTGTCGCACCCGGCCTTCCCTGGCTGCTGGTTGAGTGGAGACAACCATTGATGAAACTCGGTCTCCAGAGCTAACCGTCCACAACTTCTCAGCGGTGTGACTCACATTTCCCATACATTTCAAAGTAAACCTTTGACCGCCTGATGGCATTGAGCTCTGCTGCCAGCATAGTAAGGAGGTGTGTGGTAGTCCTTGTGCGCAGTTACAAGGAAGGGTGGCCTGACCACACAGGGTTTGGGCCAAGGTGGAGGACCCACACGAGGTTGAAGAGGCAGAAGCAGTGTATTAACTTCTACATACAGAAGAAGGATTGACACAACTCGTGGGGACGGCAAGACTTGTACAGCAGACCCTTCTCCATCTCTCCCCACAGTAACCCATTGCCCAGTCAGCGACATGTAATGCCCCTGTCCATGCTTACTGGGCCAATTATCTGTGGTGAAATGCACCCTGTCACACAGAGTTTCTCAAGGAATCAGTGATGTTTAGTGCGACATGCTGGTGTAGCGCGTGCACGCCTTTGTTGGAGAAGGAGTGGCGCCTGGGCATCGGCTCTTGGGGCACTGCGATGGGCATAAGGTCTCGAAAATCCTCGGTTAAAAAGGTTGGAAAGGCAGCATTTTGGTAGCCAACAGTTTCCAGATGCTGAAAGTCAACCTCTAAGCCATGTCATGCCCTTCTAAAAGCATGTAAAACACAGTAAGGGGACTCCAACCACAGTCTCCCTCGTTGCCACTAACTGGGCCACACACACCCCACTTGACTGGCATCAGTTGACCTTCCCTTTTGAAAAAGAAAAGGATGCTTGGCATGAAGCACTCTCAAAAATACGCGTGCCTTTTCCGTCCCCTGGCTGACCCAGGGGAAGAAAAGTCCTCTGAGAGCCATGACTTGTTCATCTTGGTTCTTTTAGAAACACAGCGAGGGGACTCCAACCACAGTCTCCCTCGTTGCCACTAATTGGACCACACACACCCCACTTGACTGGCATCAGTTGACCCCCCCTTTTGAAAAAGAAAAAGATGCTTGGCATGAAGCACTCTCAAAAATACGCGCGCCTTTCCCGTCCCCTGGCTGACCCAGGGGAAGAAAAGTCCTCTGAGAGCCATGTCCACATTGTCAGTCGACAGACACATGTGCTTATCTGCCAGCAGACCCCCAGCAGCACTGAAGACAGGTTCCGAGAGAACGCTGGCTGCAGGACACGACAAGATCCCCAAGGCGTACGTGGCGAGCTCAGGCAATTTATCAAGATTGGAAGCCTAAAATGAGCAGGGCTCAAGTTGCACAATAATGGAATCGATGTTTCCTTGCATATACTCATATATCTGTGTGTCCTCCTCTTTTTCCTTGTCCAGCTGTTTTGTTTTCGCATGAGTATATGTCCTTGTCACTTTCCCATGTGTTTGTGTTGTGTTGTGAGTTGTTTGTCACCTTTTGGACACCTTTGAGGGTGTTTTCTAGGTGTTTTTATGTGTTTGTGATTGCCTGCCATTGTTTCCTATGCAGTTCGAGTTCGGTTCATCGAACGTTCGACGAACCGAACTCGAACGGGACGTCCGTTCGGCGAACCGACCTCGAGCCGAACCGGGACCGGTTCGCTCATCTCTAGTAACAATACGTTGGGATCACGGGATCTAATCTCTCTTTTTATACACCCTAGCATCTTGTTTGCTTTTGCAGCTGCTGCTTGACATTGAGTGCTGCTGCTCAGCTTATTTGTAATGAGAATACCCAAGTCCTTCTCCTGTTCTGTAGTCCCGAGTTTACTTCCATTTAATGTATACGCAGTTATAGGATTACTCCGTCCTAGGTGCATTACTTTACATTTATCAACATTAAATCTCATTTGCCAAGTATCTGCCCATTCTGACATCTTATCCAGATCTTTTTGTAATATTATACTATCAAGGTCAGTTTTTAATATCCTACATAGTTTGGAGTCATCAGCAAAGACTGACACTTTACTATCAATCCCATCCACAAGGTCATTAATAAAGAGATTAAAAAGAATTGGTCCTAGCACAGATCCCTGCGGCACCCCACTGCTGACTATGGCCCATTTAGAGAATGTTCCATTTATGACTACTCTTTGTTTCCTATCTTTTAGCCAATTCCTTACCCAGTTACATATAGTTTCCCCTAGTCCTTGCTTCTGGAGCTTTAGTATAAGGCTATTATGTGGTACAGTATCAAATGCCTTTGCAAAGTCCAAATAAATCACATCAGCTGCATTACCAATATCCAGGTTTGCACTTACCCCCTCATAGAACCCCAACAGGTTGGTTAGACACAATTTATCTTTCATGAATCCATGCTGTCTGTCAGTTATTATATTATTTTCTGCAACATATTTTTGCATGTCATCCCTTAAAATGCCCTCAAAAACTTTGCATACTACTGATGTCAGGCTTACTGGACGGTAGTTGCCTGGATCTACCCTCTTACCTTTCTTAAATATCGGTACCACATCAGCAATCCTCCAATCCTGAGGCACCAACCCTGTTACAAGCGAGTCTAAAAAGATAAGATACAGCAGTCTGTGAATTACGGAGCTCAATTCCCTCAATATTCGTGGATGAATGCCATCTGGCCCTGGGGATTTGTCAATGTTTAATTTACTCAGACGTAGGCGTACTTCTTCTTGTGTTAAATTAATTATATCGGGTGGTGAACTTTGATTTTTCACTTGTTGAATGATGCCTGGTACAGTCAGTTCCTTGGTGAACACAGAAGAGAAATGCCTATTTAATATCTCAGTCTTTTGTTTGTCCTCTATAACTAACTTGTTATTATATTTTAAGGGGCCAATACTATCGTTTGTTTTCCTTTTGGCATTAATGTATTTATAAAAGATTTTGGGATTTATTTTAATGTCATTGGTGATTTTTGTTTCAGTAGCTAGTTTTGCTTGTTTGATTTCTTTTTTGCATTGCCTATTGATATCTTTATACTCCTGAAATGCTATTTCTGTATTCTCAGCCTTCAAGATTTTAAACGCCCTTTGTTTTTTGTTTTATTATACTTTGTACAGTCTTATTTATCCATAGTGGTTTCTTTTTATTTCTGGACATTTTATTACCAGAGGGTATACGTTTTTTACAGGACTCTAGCAGTATATCCTTAAACTTTCCCCATTTATGTTCAGTATCCCCAGTTACCATAACTTTGTCCCAATCTACACATTTAAGCTCTTCCCTTAATTTGTTGAAATCAGCTTTCCTAAAATTACAGGTTTTAGCATTTCCCCTTTGAAATGTTTTATTGAATATTACGTTGAAGCTTACCATGTTCTGATCGCTGGTGCCCAAGTGCTCCCGGACCTGTAGATCTGAAATTGTATCCGGTCTATTTGACAGGACCAAATCTAGCAAATTATCTCCCCTCGTCGGTTCATCTACCATCTGAGAGAGGTAATTGTCTTGAATGGTAGATAAGAATTAACAGCTTTTAGCACAACCAGAAGTTTCTATGTCCCACTGTATGTCTGGATAGTTGAAATCCCCCATAATAAGAACCCGATTATTATTATTAGCTGCCTTTTCAATTTGTTCCAGCATTTCACCCTCTATTTGTTCAGGTATGTTAGGAGGCTTATAGCAAACTCCAATTAGCATTTTTCCATTATTCCCCTCCCATGTACATTTACCCATACTGACTCTACATTGTTGCAGTTCCCCCCAATGTCATCATTCAGCACAGGTTTTAGGTTAGATTTGATAAATATACACACCCCACCACCTTTTTTGTCTTTCCTGTCCCTCCTAAATGTACTATAACCCTGCATGTTTGTCACCCAGTCATGGCTTTCATCCAGCCAGGTTTCCGTAATGGCGACCACATCATAGTCCATGGTTGACATAAGAGTCTCCAATTCATTCATTTTGTTTGCAAGACTTTTTGCATTTGCCAGTAGACATTTAATCCTATTAACACCTTTATTACTCCTAGCCTCCCTACGTTCCTTGCATGTCCCATCCCCCCCTAATCCTTCATTGACCCCTACCATCTCACTGTCTCTATCTGCTCTATCTATTACCTTTTTTTGCTCCACTACCCTCCCTCCCCCCAGATCCTAGTTTAAAAGCTCCTCCATCCGTCTGACCATTTTCTCCCCCAGCACAGCTGCACCTTCCCCATTGAGGTGCAGCCCGTCCCTACCGTAGAGCTTGTAGCCGACTGAGAAGTCAGCCCAGTTCTCCATGAACCCGAACCCTTCCTTCCTGCACCAATTTCTAAGCCACGTATTTATCTCCCTAAGCTCCCGCTGTCTTTCTAGTGACGCTCGTGGCACCGGTAGTATTTCTGAAAACACCACCTTGGAGGTCCTGGACTTCAGCTTCTCTCCTAGTTCTCTGTAATCATTTTTAAGGACCTTCCACCTGCCTCTAACTTTGTCATTAGTACCAATGTGCGCTATGACTGCTGGGTTTTCCCCAGCCCCACCCAGCAATCTGTCTATCCGATCCGCAATATGCCGAACCCAAGCACCCGGCAGACAACACACTGTTCGGCATTCACGGTCTCGGCGACAGATGACCCTGTCTGTCCGCCTAATTATAGAGTCCCCTACCACTAACATCTGTCTGGGCTTTGCTGCACTCCTATTTCCCTCCTTCCTACAGCAGTTGTTTTCCTGGTTGCTAGGAGCAAC
Organism: Anomaloglossus baeobatrachus; assembly: GCF_048569485.1. Taxonomy (NCBI): domain Eukaryota; kingdom Metazoa; phylum Chordata; class Amphibia; order Anura; family Aromobatidae; genus Anomaloglossus; species Anomaloglossus baeobatrachus. The sequence continues at coordinate 133,914,244 of NC_134362.1, read as the reverse complement.
GTCCTGCTGTAGTGACCCTTGTCCTGGCCCTTCATTCCTAATATCAGCCAAACAGGCATATTTACTAGGTTGTGCCAGGTTAGGACTAGGCTCCCTGACACTTTTCCCTCTACCTCTTCTTCTAACTGTTACCCAACTACCTACCTCTGGGTCCTGATCTACTCCACCTCCACCCTCCTCCATATCACTGGCCCCAGCCAGAGAAAGCTCAGTGAGCTCTAAACTCCTCTCCAGGTTTGCAATGCCCCTGAGTGTTGCAAGCTGCTTATTTAGATCAGTTACCTTGGCTTCCAAATACGCAACATGCTTGCATCGAGTGCAGACATATTCACCCTCGAACGGCTACTCAAGGCATGCATACATGCCTTGTTTTTGCCTGAGTATATGTCCTTGTCACTTTCCCATGTGTTTGTGTTGTGTTGTGACTTGTTTGTCACCTTTTGGACACCTTTGAGGGTGTTTTCTAGGTGTTTTTATGTGTTTGTGATTGCCTCCCATTGTTTCCTGAGTGGTTCGCCGAACCGAACTCAAACGAGACCCCCGTTCGGTGAACCGAACTCGAGCCGAACCACGACCGGTTCGCTCATCTCTAATCTTCAGGCGCCAGGGAAAAAGCACAGTCCTCGGGGTCACCACGCAGCAGGGAGATAACAGTCTAAACTCGCTACCTTGAAGACCCTGAGGACTTTGGTTTAAGGCAAAAAATAACCTACAATTGTTCTTGAAGTTAAAAAATTTAGACCGATCCCCAGAAAACAAATCAGGTACAGGTATCTTAGGTTCTACAGTAGGTGTCTCGGCAAGATAATCGGATATATCCTTAACCGGAGACATAAGCTGATCAACTCGCTCAGCTAATTGTGTAACATCCATAGCAGCACAAGATCCCCCTCGGCACCCAGAGAGAAAGAAGGAAAAACACACAAAAAGAAAAAAAAAATTCGACACACTTCTTTTTTTTTCCCGTTCATTTGAGTACCCTGGAGTCTTAGGTAAGGCCGGTGCTACTGTTATGATTAAGTGACCAAGGAGGATCAGAAAAAGGACAAAAATGCAGAAACCCCAAAAGTAACCAGAGTCGCTGGAACCTTAACAGACTGCAGACCTAATACTGACACACAACTAGAAGTAGCCGTGGGGCGTGCCTACGATGACCTAGTCGCCACGACACAGACGGAAACCTAAATATTCTTACAGAGAGACACATAAGAAAAGCTAATCTGCCTCAGAGAAATCCTCAAAGATATAGATAGCCCCCCACATGTAAAGACTACGGTGATATAGGAAAACACAATACATAGCTAGAAAACAGATTCAGCAAAAATGATGCCCAAACTATCTATATAGGAAAGGATAGGTAAGAGCACTGTCTGCAGCCATAAAAACCCTAAATAATCTCAGCACGCCTGATATGGCAAAGCCCTGAACCCACACAGGCTCTCCCCCACTATATCAGTACTCTGGTGTTACAGAGATCCGAAAAATAATAATAATAATCTTTATTTATATAGCGCCAACATATTTCGCAGCGCTTTACAATTCAGGTGGATCATATACAAACAAGTAACAGTTATAGAAAATACAATATTTAGAGGGAAAAAAGACAACCCTGCTCGTGAGAGCTTACAATCTACAATGAGATGGGGAGGGACAAGGAACAAGTGCTTATTTACAATGACAATCCAGCAGTCTAAAAGGAAATGGGGGATAGATAATGGCTTCCTGGACCTGTTGGCCAGAACCTTGAGATACATTTGGGTGCCATGGAGTTTGACATAAGGTTATGTTCTGAGAAGTTGTGGAGGGACTATGTGAATTTAGTTTGGCTAGGGTGTGTGGTAGGCCGCCCTAAAAAGATTCATTTTTAGGGTGCATCTGAAGCTGAGTAAGTTGTGATTCATCCTAACTTCTTGGTGTAGAGCGTTCCAGAGAATTGGTGCAGCTCAGAAGAAGTCTTGGATCCGGGAGTGGGAGGTTTGAATTAGTGTGGATGTTAGTCGAAAGTCATTTGCAAAGCGTAGAGAACGGGTGGGGTGATAGACAGAGAGGAGGGTGGAGATGTAGAGGGGTGCCACACTGTGGAGAGCTTTGTGGGTGAGAACAAGCAGTTTGAATTGAATCCTGTGATATATTGGCAGCAGGTGCAATGACTTGCAAAGAGCAGAGGCATCTGAGTAGCGGTTAGCAAGATAGGTGACCCTGGCTGCTGCATTAAGGATGGACTGTAGAGAGATAGTCTAATTAGGGGAAGACCAATTAATAGAGAGTTACAGTAGTCAAGGCGAGCGTGGATCAGGGCCACGGTGAGGGTTTTTGTCGTTTCCATTGTGAGAAAGGGGTGGATTCTACAGATGTTCTTGAGGTGCAAGCGGCAGAAGCGGACAAGAGACTGTATGTGGGAGGTGAAGGAGAGATCAGTGTCAAGTATAACACCCAGTCAGCGGGCTTGCTGCCTAAGACTTATCAATGTGCCACACACAGAGAGGGAGATGTCAGGTTTAGGAAGGTTAGAAGACGGAGGGAAAAGAAGAAGTTCAGTTTTGGAAAGGTTAAGTTTCAGATAGAGAGCAGACATGATGTTGCAAACTGCAGTCAGGCAGTCACTCGTGTTCTGTAGTACAGCAGGGGTGAGCTCAGGGGATGAGGTGTATAGTTGTGTGTCATCAGCATGAAGATGGTACTGAAAGCCAAATCTGCTGATGGTCATTCCAATTGGGGCAGTGTAGAGGGAGAAAAGAAGAGGGCCTAGGACTGAACCTTGAGGGACCCCAACAGTGAGAGATAGAGGAAAAGATGTGGAGCCAGCAAATGATACACTGAATGAGCAGCCAGAAAGATACGAAGAGAACCAGGAAAGAGCAGTATCCTTTAGGCCGATAGAATATAGCATAGAGAGAAGGAGATGGTGGTCAACAGTGTCGAAGGCGGCAGAGAGGTCAAGAAGATTAAGCAGAGAGTGGTCACTGTTGCGTTTTACTGTCAATAGGTCATTGGTCACTTTGACAAGGGCAATTTCTGTTGAGTGTAAAGGGCGGAAGCCAGACTGGAAAGGATCTAGAAGAGAGCGAGTGGAAAGGTAGCCGGTGAGGCGATAATAGACCAGGCGCTCCAAGAGTTTGGAGATGAAGGGGTGATTGGAGACTGGTCTAAAAAACACTAATATAGATGAGGGACTGAATTTAACCCCTTCACCCCCGGCCATTAAAATACCCTAATGACCGGGCCATTTTTTGCTATTCTAACCAATGTCTCTTTGACAGGTTACAACTCTGGAACGCTTCAACGGATCCTGGAGATTTTGACGTTTTTTTTTCGTCACATATTGTACTTCATGTCAGTGGTAAATTTAGGCTGATATTTTTTGAGTTTATTTGTGAAAATTTAGGAAATTTTGCGAAAATGTAGAAAATTTTGCAATTTTCAAACTTTGAAAATTTATGCCCATAAATCTGAGAGATACATTGCCTACAAGTAGTATTCAACCCCCTGCAGATTTAGCAGGTTTGATAAGATGCAAATAAGTTAGAGCCTGCAAACGTCAAACAAGAGCAGGATTTATTAACAGATGCATAAATCTTACAAACCAACAAGTTATGTTAATCAGTTAAATTTTAATAAATTTTCAACATAAAAGTGTGGGTCAATTATTATTCAACCCCTAGGTTTAATATTTTCTGGAATAACCCTTGTTTGCAATTACAGCTAATAATCGTCTTTTATAAGACCTGATCAGGCCGGCACAGGTCTCTGGAGTTATCTTGGTCCTCCATGCAGATCTTCTCCAAGTTATCTAGGTTCTTTGGGTGTCTCATGTGGACTTTAATCTTGAGCTCCTTCCACAAGTTTTCAATTGGGTTAAGGTCAGGAGACTGACTAGTCCACTGCAACACCTTGATTTTTTCCCTCTTGAACCAGGCCTTGGTTTTCTTGGCTGTGTGCTTTGGGTCATTGTCTTGTTGGAAGATGAAATGACGACCCATCTTAAGATCCTTGATGGAGGAGCGGAGGCTCTTGGCCAAAATCTCCAGGTAGGCCGTGCTATCCATCTTCCCATGGATGCGGACCAGATGGCCAGACCCCTTGGCTGAGAAACAGCCCCACAGCATGATGCTGCCACCACCATGCTTGACTGTAGGGATGGTATTCTTGGGGTAGTATGCAGTGCCATCCAGTCTCCAAACGTCACGTGTGTGGTTGGCACCAAAGATCTCGATCTTGGTCTCATCAGACAAGAGAACCTTGAACCAGTCTGTCTCAGAGTCCTCCAAGTGATCATGAGCAAACTGTAGACGAACCTTGACATGACGCTTTGAAAGTAAAGGTACCTTACGGGCTCGTCTGGAATGGAGACCATTGCGGTGGAGTACGTTAATTATGGCATTGACTGAAACCAATGTCCCCACTGCCATGAGATCTTCCCAGAGCGCCTTCCTTGTTGTCCTTGGGTTAGCCTTGACTCTTCGAACAAGCCTGGCCTCGGCACGGGTGGAAACTTTCAAAGGCTGTCCAGGCGGTGGAAGGCTAACAGTGGTTCCATAAGCCTTCCACTTCCGGATGATGCTCCCAACAGTGGAGACAGGTAGGCCCAACTCCTTGGAAAGGGTTTTGTACCCCTTGCCAGCCTTGTGACTCTCCACGATCTTGTCTCTGATGGCCTTGGAATGCTCCTTTATCTTTCCCATGTTGACCAAGTATGAGTGCTGTTCACAAGTTTGGGGAGGGTCTTAATTAGTCAGAAAAGGCTGGAAAAAGAGATAATTAATCCAAACATGTGAAGCTCATTGTTCTTTGTGCCTGAAATACTTCTTAATACTTTAGGGGAACCAAACAGAATTCTGGTGGTTTGAGGGGTTGAATAATAAATGACCCTCTGAATAAACTTTTCACAATTTAAAAAAAAAAAAAAAAAGAAATAACATTCTTTTTTGCAGCAGTGCATTTCACACTTCCAGGCTGATCTACAGTCCAAATGTCACAATGCCAAGTTAATTCCGGATGTGTAAACCTGCTAAATCTGCAGGGGGTTGAATACTACTTGTAGGCACTGTATGTCCCACACAATACAGTTAGGTCCAGAAATATTTGGACAGTGACACAAGTTTTGTTATTTTAGCTGTTTACAAAAACATGTTCAGAAATACAATTATATATATAATATGGGCTGAAAGTGCACACTCCCAGCTGCAATATGAGAGTTTTCACATCCAAATCAGAGAAAGGGTTTAGGAATCATAGCTCTGTAATGCATAGCCTCCTCTTTTTCAAGGGACCAAAAGTAATTGGACAAGGGACTCTAAGGGCTGCAATTAACTCTGAAGGCGTCTCCCTCGTTAACCTGTAATCAATGAAGTAGTTAAAAGGTCTGGGGTTGATTACAGGTGTGGGGTTTTGCATTTGGAAGCTGTTGCTGTGACCAGACAACATGCGGTCTAAGGAACTCTCAATTGAGGTGAAGCAGAACATCCTGAGGCTGAAAAAAAGAAAAAATCCATCAGAGAGATAGCAGACATGCTTGGAGTAGCAAAGTCAACAGTCGGGTACATTCTGAGAAAAAAGGAATTGACTGGTGAGCTTGGGAACTCAAAAAGGCCTGGGCGTCCACGGATGACAACAGTGGTGGATGATCGCCGCATACTTTCTTTGGTGAAGAAGAACCCGTTCACAACATCAACTGAAGTCCAGAACACTCTCAGTGAAGTAGGTGTATCTGTCTCTAAGTCAACAGTAAAGAGAATACTCCATGAAAGCAAATACAAAGGGTTCACATCTAGATGCAAACCATTCATCAATTCCAAAAATAGACAGGCCAGAGTTAAATTTGCTGAAAAACACCTCATGAAGCCAGCTCAGTTCTGGAAAAGTATTCTATGGACAGATGAGACAAAGATCAACCTGTACCAGAATGATGGGAAAAAAAAAGTTTGGAGAAGAAAGGGTACGGCACATGATCCAAGGCACACCACATCCTCTGTAAAACATGGTGGAGGCAACGTGATGGCATGGGCATGCATGGCTTTCAATGGCACTGGGTCACTTGTGTTTATTGATGACATAACAGCAGACAAGAGTAGCCGGATGAATTCTGAAGTGTACCGGGATATACTTTCAGCCCAGATTCAGTCAAATGCCGCAAAGTTGATCGGACGGCGCTTCATACAGTTAGGTCCAGAAATATTTGGACAGTGACACAATTTTCGCGAGTTGGGCTCTGCATGCCACCACATTGGATTTGAAATGAAACCTCTACAACAGAATTCAAGTGCAGATTGTAACGTTTAATTTGAAGGTTTGAACAAAAATATCTGATAGAAATTGTGGGAATTGTACACATTTCTTTACAAACACTCCACATTTTAGGAGGTCAAAAGTAATTGGACAAATAAACCAAACCCAAAAAAAAATTTTTATTTTCAATATTTTGTTGCGAATCCTTTGGAGGCAATCACTGCCTTAAGTCTGGAACCCATGGACATCACCAAACGCTGGGTTTCCTCCTTCTTAATGCTTTGCCAGGCCTTTACAGCCGCAGCCTTCAGGTCTTGCTTGTTTGTGGGTCTTTCCATCTTAAGTCTGGATTTGAGCAAGTGAAATGCATGGTCAATTGGGTTAAGATCTGGTGATTGACTTGGCCATTGCAGAATGTTCCACTTTTTTGCACTCATGAACTCCTGGGTAGCTTTGGCTGTATGCTTGGGGTCATTGTCCATCTGTACTATGAAGCGCCGTCCAATCAACTTTGCGGCATTTGGCTGAATCTGGGCTGAAAGTATATCCCGGTACACTTCAGAATTCATCCGGCTACTCTTGTCTGCTGTTATGTCATCAATAAACACAAGTGACCCAGTGCCATTGAAAGCCATGCATGCCCATGCCATCACGTTTCCTCCACCATGTTTTACAGAGGATGTGGTGTGCCTTGGATCATGTGCCGTTCGCTTTCTTCTCCAAACTTTTTTCTTCCCATCATTCTGGTACAGGTTGATCTTTGTCTCATCTGTCCATAGAATACTTTTCCAGAACTGAGCTGGCTTCATGAGGTGTTTTTCAGCAAATTTAACTCTGGCCTGTCTATTTTTGGAATTGATGAATGGTTTGCATCTAGATGTGAACCCTTTGTATTTACTTTCATGGAGTCTTCTCTTTACTATTAACTTAGAGACAGATACACCTACTTCACTGAGAGTGTTCTGGACTTCAGTTGATGTTGTGAACGGGTTCTTCTTCACCAAAGAAAGTATGCGGCGATCATCCACCACTGTTGTCGCCCAGGCCGTGGACGCCCAGGCCTTTTTGAATTCCCAAGCTCACCAGTCAATTCCTTTTTTCTCAGAATGTACCCGACTGTTGATTTTGCTACTCCAAGCATGTCTGCTATCTCTCTGATGGATTTTTTATTTTTTTCAGCCTCAGGATGTTCTGCTTCACCTCAATTGAGAGTTCCTTAGACCGCATGTTGTCTGGTCACAGCAACAGCTTCCAAATGCAAAACCACACACCTGTAATCAACCCCAGACCTTTTAACTACTTCATTGATTACAGGTTAACGAGGGAGACGCCTTCAGAGTTAATTGCAGCCCTTAGAGTCCCTTGTCCAATTACTTTTGGTCCCTTGAAAAAGAGGAGGCTATGCATTACAGAGCTATGATTCCTAAACCCTTTCTCCGATTTGGATGTGAAAACTCTCATATTGCACTTTCAGCCCATATTATATATATATATATATAATTGTATTTCTGAACATGTTTTTGTAAACAGCTAAAATAACAAAACTTGTGTCACTGTCCAAATATTTCTGGACCTAACTGTAGTACAGATGGACAATGACCCCAAGCATACAGCCAAAGCTACCCAGGAGTTCATGAGTGCAAAAAAGTGGAACATTCTGCAATGGCCAAGTCAATCACCAGATCTTAACCCAATTGAGCATGCATTTCACTTGCTCAAATCCAGACTTAAGACGGAAAGACCCACAAACAAGCAAGACCTGAAGGCTGAGGCTGTAAAGGCCTGGCAAAGCATTAAGAAGGAGGAAACCCAGCGTTTGGTGATGTCCATGGGTTCCAGACTTAAGGCAGTGATTGCCTCCAAAGGATTCGCAACAAAATATTGAAAATAAAAATATTTTGTTTGGGTTTGGTTTATTTGTCCAATTACTTTTGACCTCCTAAAATGTGGAGTGTTTGTAAAGAAATGTGTACAATTCCTACAATTTCTATCAGATATTTTTGTTCAAACCTTCAAATTAACCGTTGCAATCTGCACTTGAATTCTGTTGTAGAGGTTTCATTTCAAATCCAATGTGGTGGCATGCAGAGCCCAACTCGCGAAAATTGTGTCACTGTCCAAATATTTCTGTACCTAACTGTAGTTTCTAAATAAAATTTCCCACTTGTCTACTTTACATCAGCGCAATTTTCGAAACAATTTTTTTTTTTCGTTAGGAAGTTAGAAGGGGTCAAAGTTCATCAGCAATTTCTCATTTTTCCAACAAAATTTACAAAATAATTTTTTTTTAGGGACCAATCACATTTGAGGTGACTTTGAGGGGCCTAGGTGACAGAAAAAAAACAAAAGTGACCCCATTCTAAAAACTGCACCCCTCACACTGCTCAAAACCACATCTAAGAAGTTTATTAACCCTTTAGGTGCTTCACAGGAACCAAAGCAATGTGGAAGGAAAAAATGAAAATTTTACTTTTTAACACAAAAATGTTACTTTAGACATAACATTTTCATTTTCACAAGGGAGAAAAGAGAAAGTGCACCATACAATTTATTGTGCATTTTCTCCTGAGTACGCTGATACCCCTTATATGGTAAAAATCAATTGTTTGGGGGCACGGCAGAGGTCGAAAGGGAAAGAGCACCATTTGAATTTTTGAACGCAAAATTAGCTCCACTCATTAGCGGACGCCATGTCGGGTTTGAAGACCCCCTGAGGTGCCTAAACAATGGAGCTCCCCCACAAGTGACACCATTTTGGAAACTAGAGCCCTCAAATAATTTTTCTAGATGTGTGGTGAGCACTTTGAACCCCTGGGTGCTTCACAGAAGTTTATATCGTTGAGCCGTGAAAAGAAAAAATACTTTTTTTTTACCACAAAACTGTTGCTTCAACTAGGTAGCTTATTTTTCACAAGGGTATCAGGAAAAAATGCACCATAAAATGTATTGTGCATTTTCTCCTGAGTACGCAAATACCTCATATGTGGTGGAAATCAAATGTTTGGGCACACGGCAGGGCTCGGAAGGCAAGGAGTGCCATTTGAATTTTTGAGTGCAAAATTTGCTGCACTCATTAGCGGACGCCATGTCGGGTTTGAAGACCCCTGAGGTACCTAAACAATACAGCTCCCCCACAAGTGACCACATTTTGGAAACTAGAGCCCTCAAATAATTTTTCTAGATGTTTGATGAGCACTTTGAACACCTTGGGGCTTCACAGAAGCTTATAATGTTGAGCCGTGAAAAGAAAAAAACTGTTTAGACCACAAAACTGTTGCTTCAACTAGATAGCTTTTTTTTCACAAGAGTATCAGGAAATAATGCACCATGAAATTTATAGTGCAGTTTTTCCTGAGTACGACAATACCTCATATATGGTGGAAAGTAATTGTTTGGGCGCATGGCGGGGCTCAGAAGAGAAGGCGCACCATTTGACAGCAAAATTAGTTGGAATCATTAGCTGACATAATGTTGCATTTGGAGACCTCCTGAGGTACCTAAACAATGGAGCTCCCCCACAAGTGACCCCATTTTGGAAACTAGACCCCTCAAGGAGTTTACCTAGATGTTTAGTGAGCCCCAAAGGGCTCCACAGAAGTTGATAATGTTGAGCCATGAATATAATTTTTTTTTTCACCACAAAACTGTTACTTGAACCAGGTAGCTTTTTTTTCACAAGGGTATCAGGAAAAAATGCACCATAAAACGTATTGTGCAATTTCTTCTGAGTTGGAGATTCCCCATATGTGGTGTAAAGTAATTGTTTGGGCGCATGGCGGGGCTCAAAAGAGAAGGAGCACCATTTGACAGCAAAATTGGTTGGAATCATTAGCGGACGCCATGTCATGTTTAGAGACCCCCTATGGTGCCTAAACAGTGGCGCTCCCCCACAAATTACCCCATTTTGGAACTAGACCCCTCAAGGAATTTATCTAGATGTTTGGGGAGTTTTTTTTTTTTTAACCACAAAATTTTTGCATCAACCAGGTAGCTTTTTTTTTTACAACGGTATCAGGAAAAACTGCACCATAAAACGTATTGTGCAATTTTTCTAGAGTACGCAGATACCTGATATGTGGTGGAAAGTAATTGTTTGGGCGCATGGAGGGGCTCAGAAGAGAAGGAACGCCATTTGACTTTTCAAACGCACAGAAGCGGTGCACTGATCGGCCGCTGCAGGACACACGGTCGGATGAGATATAAAAAGCGTTGGGGATACGGGAAAAAAAAAGTCCGCCGAAAATTGATCAGGGATGCTGATCCGTTATGTGCATCCCTGATCAGCGCTCGGCGGAACGCACGGACGGATGTGATACAAAAAGTGTCGGGGAAACCGAGAAAAAAAGTCACGCCAAAAATTTAGCAGGGATGCTGATCCGTTATGTGCATCCCTGATCAGCGCTCGGTGAGACGCACGGAAGGATGTCATAGAAAAAGCATCAGGGATATGGGAAAAAAAAAGTCCCGCCGAAAACTGACCACGGATGCAGATATGTTATCTGCATCCCTCATCAGCACTCGGCGGGACGCACGGACGGATGAGGTGTAAAAATGGACAGGGGATACAGAAAAAAAAAAAGTTATACTCACAGTACCCAGAGGATTAGCAGGAAGATCACTGACCAGAAGAACTGCAGGAGGAACAGAAGGCAAGCAAAATGGACAGCTTTACAAGAGCAGCAGGCAGGACATTGGACAGATCAGCAGAAGACCCAGGAAGGATCAAGCGATGGAGGCAGATGTGGTCGGGCCAGTGAAGACCTCGGATGACCCGGTAAAGGCAGGTAAGAGGACGGTGGGGGGAGGGGGATATCGGAGAAGCAGAGGCAGAAGCATGGGAGCAGAAGCAGACTAGAGATCATAGGGGAGGCAGGCAAATCGCGAGGGGAGCAGATCGGGGTGTGGAGGGGGGCAGATCGCGGGGGGGGCACGGGCAGGGGCCATCGCGGGAGCGCGCAGGGGCCATCGCGGGAGCGCGCAGGGGCCATCGCGGGAGTTCGCAAGGGCCATCGCGGGAGCTTGCAGGGGCCATCGCGGGAGCGCACAGGGGCTGCAAGGTGAGCACAATACTTACAATTGGAGCAGGAGCAGAAGCGGTGACATCAGCGGCGGCAGCAGCAGCGGTGGCATGGTACCACAAGCACCAGCCAGTGCACGCTGCAGACATGTTGGGGGAGGGCTCGCAGACCAGCACAGGACTGGGGAGGGCAGCTACCTGCAGATCAGTCCGCCCCACTGCACACTGATTGGAGCGATTGCGCGTCATAGCACGATCGCTCCACTCAGTGCTGCAGGGGCTGGGGGGCGCCATGTTTGAGGTCCAGCTATGATCTGCTGCAGTTGCTGCGGCACCTCATAGCCGGATCTCACAGTATCGCACTAATTCAGGCATTATTTTTGCCGAAATCAGTGCAAACGATGTGGTTGGTGGTTCAGATTTGAACAGGCAATCACATCGATCATCGATGGGGGGTGGCGATGCCAACCCCCTTGGGTTCAAGCAAAGGTCCCCTGCTGTAAAAAACAGCAGGGGACATCATTTGAAAGCCGTTGCTATGGCCACGGCAATCAAATGAACTTTAGGCAGTAAAGTTACGTCCCTGGTCGTTAAGTCACGTTAAAATAGGACGTAACTTTACTGCCCGCGGTCGTGAAGGGGTTAATACCAAGCATGACAAAACACAATACATAGAATATGGAGCTAGGTATTCAGACAGGGAATGATCCAACTCCACCCAAAACTCCACACAAGCAAAATCAGGAATCAAGCATTAGTATCAAAACAAAAAAAACTACAAGAAAGTGGAAAGAAAAGCAGAGGTACAAAGACCAACTTATCTGACAAGAGTTCTGGTAGAGAGAAGGGCTGGTTTCAGAATGTCCTTAGCACACAGGAGATACATTGAGCACCGGCAAGGAACAGGAGATAGCTACTCAGTTATATGGGCCCAATCTGAATGACCTGATTGCCAGTCCTCCACAGGTGTCTGGCTCCCATTCAACAAGTCAACTGCGGGGTGTGGCCTGGCCGGAGATATGAGAGGAAGCTGAGAAGGAGAGCTCCTGGAACCACCAGTTATCCTGATTTCCACTGGGCCGTGGAGAGGACAAAAATCATCCATGCAGCAACCAGAGACCACCCTGCACTTACTGCACAGCTTGGATGGTGGTTACATGGCTGGGGGACGAGCAGGAGGCAGAAGGAGGCGGCAGCAGGAATGGAAGGTACTGCACAAAATGGTGGTGGGACACAGACACCAGCCTCCAAAGCTGGGAGAGCTGCAGCCATGCACGCTGCTGAAAAACTGTCTGAGTACGCCAGGGGCACAGAATGAAGGGTTCCTACGGTACACAGGGATGAAGGAGTTAAACTGGGGAACTCCAAGCAGCACAGCCCTCACAATACAGTGGATGAGGAAGGAGGAAGTAGTGCAGACTCATTATTATTACAGCAAAGTTTGCAAAACAAGCTGGAGCCCCCTGCATCCATGCATAATATATGTCCCCCTGAGCCTGCCACAACTTTGCAGGGTGCTGAGCCCACTCTGAAAGACGTGCTTGCAGCTATAGCTCAAAATGGCTCCATGATGACATGTCTCAGCTCCCAGATGGGCCAAATTATGGAGGAGTTATCAGGTGTGAAACAGAGCCTCCAAAACGTGAATGACCACATGACAGCGTCAGAGGGGAGAATCAGTGACTTAGAGGACAAAATGCCCCGGGTTACCCGTTACTCCCACAGGCATGATCAGCAACTGGCATTTCTACTTAACAAGACAGATGATTTAGAAAATAGATTGAGGAGAAACAATGTGCGGCTGATAGGTGTTCCAGAAAAAAACGGAAGGCACAAATCCGTCAGAATTCTTTGAGAGATGGCTACAAAAGGTATTTGGCGCAGAGGTCCTATATCCCCTGTATGCTGTGGAGAGAGCCCACAGAGTGCCCACCAGACCCCTGCCTCCGGGAGCTCCTCCAAGACCTGTCCTGGTGAAACTACTACATTATAGAGACCTAGATGCGATCCTAAGAGCGGCTAGAAACAAAAGGGTCCATAACGGTGGACGGCCACAAAATATCCTTCTTTCCTTCAATTCAGTTGAAATTTGAAAAAGAAGAGCTCAATTCACAGATGTCAAACGACACCTGAGAAATGCACAAGTGTCCTACTCCATGCTGTACCCAGCAAAGCTCAGGGTAGTGTCGCGGGTGGAGGGGACGCGCTCACCACGCTCGGGTCCGGGGCTTCTGCTGCTGCTCGGTGGCTCGAGCGGTGGGGCCGGACCTGGGGACTCGAGCAGCGCTCCTCATCCGCGAGTGAAAAGGGGTGCTTTGTTTGGGGAGATAGTTCGTGACGCCACCCACGGGTCGTGGTGATTATGGGCACCGCCGCTGCTGGTGATGGGGATCAGATCGTGGAGATGGTAGGGAGCAGCTAGGATGTTGTCCCCTCCGTGGGTAGGGGTTGGTGATCCCGGGCCCGGATGGTGATACGGGGAGGCTGGATGGCCAGGGTGCAGGGTTGCAGGGGCAGCGCGGCGCGGTGCCGGATGGCACTGGTGTACTCACTCAGGTAGTCAATGACAGAGTCTCTGGTAAACCAAACGGCTGGATGGACGGGTCCCGCAGCCGGCTGCTGTGTTTGTGCTCTCCCCGGACAGGGTGATGGTGGCTGTCTTTCCCTGCACCTTGTTAGAATGTTCTGACTCCTGTGGTTGCCCATCGGTAGTCCGCTCCCCGGCGTATAGGTACTGAAGGAGCCCGTTTTGCCCGCAGGCTCTGGCCTTTGGATCTCTAGCCTATGGCGGTGGATGTGTATCCTCACGGTGTGGACTGTTGCCTTCTGTCGGGTCTTGGTTGTTAGGAAACCCCTGGGGTTCCGTTCACACTCGGATTTGACTGTTGTCGGCGGCTCCAAGCCTAGTCGGGGTCCGATGGCCCTGCCTGTGTGCTTAGCTTCACTCCACTCCCCGGTTCGGTACCGGCGGGTCACAGCCCGACCCCAGTCCTACGGGTCCGCAGAGATCCACTAACTCCTGCAGACAGCCACCACTGTCTGCCAACCTTCCTGTTTGTGTCTGGGCCCCTACCCAGACACCGACAGTTTCTGACCTCTCACTTCCACCTCCAAACTTAATCTGTCACTTTTCCCGCCTCCAGGCCTGTGAACTCCTCGGTGGGCGGGGCCGACCGCCTGGCTCCACCCCACCTGGTGTGGACATCAGACCCTAGAGGGAGGCAACAAGGGTTTCTGTTTGACTGGTGTGAACTGTCCAGGGAAGGGGCTGTGTGTGGTGTTATGTCTGTGATTACCTGGCTAGTCCAGGGCGTCACAGTAGCTGCACTGCAAGAGACAGTCTTTTTTGAAAATCCTAAAGATGCTCTCAGATGGCTCGACATGAATGAGCAACGACTCAGGCAAAGTCCACAACGATGATATGTAACCCTTTAAGGACTTTATGGATGATGAATACTCGACTTTCTGCTGCGATTACAAAGGATTGGCCCAGTGGATAAAATTATTATGATACCCATTGATTGGTTGCAGCAGAACTCCCTGGAAGAGGAGTTTGGGTTTCCTTTCTTTCCCTTTTTCCCTTCCAGAGACGGTTTTTGTTTTTCTCATTTCCCTGCATTTTTCATTGCTCTCAGGCTTTTTTTTCTTGCCTTAAACCATTTTGGGAAGTGTTAATTTTATTGTCTCTCTTGTTTCGGCTTCAGGATGGACTGGTGCTTCAGTTTCAACGTTTATGTTGTGGGACAACTGTTATATGCGGGGGGATGGGGGGAGGATGGAGGGGGGGGTGTTTCTGCAGCTTTAATGATGCTTTTATATTTATGTCTGCTAATGGTTCTCATGTGGTTCAGGAAGGTCGAGGAGGGTTGGAACTCTTTGCCGGGTGTGACTGCCTGCACTACATATGCATACCACCAGGATGGCGGGTGGGATTAACATTCTTTCTTGGAATGTCTGTGGCTTGGGGGACCCCACAAAAAGGGTAGCAGTAATGGAAAAGGTCAAATTCCACTTTCCAGCAATCATCTGCCTACACATTTGGAGGGTGACAAAATAGCATACATGAATCGCTCATGGGTGGACCATTGTTTCCACTCAACCTACACAGCTCATTCCAGAGGTGTCAGTATCTTAGTCCATAGAGCACTCCCATTTGAGATCATTTCATCCACAGTAGATCAGGAAGGTAGATTCATTTGCGTGCACTGTAAAATATTTAACAAGGAGCTCCTTCTGATAACAGTTTATATACCGCTTCCATATAATAATACTGTTATGAACAAAATTGCGGAAATGATTAGCAAGACGCCCAATGTACAGGTGGTGTGCACGGGGGATTTCAACAACATCATTCACCCATATTGGGACAAACACAATGCGGGTACTCACTTAGAACACTATCCTAACTCCAAATTTGGAGAGACGGTGGCTGAACTGGCACTTTCAGATCTGTGGCGAATCACAAACCCTGTAATCAAGCGATTCTCGTGCTATTCCAAAACACACAACACTCTGTCCAGAATAGACCTGATCCTGGGCACGGAGGGTATACTACCAATGGTGGAAAACACAGAATACCTTCCTAGAGGTTTATCAGACCATTCCCCACTGTTGACACGACTTAATATTTTACCCGTGCTTGATCGTACCCGTAGCTTGTGGTCCTTTAATCCTTTTTGGCTACAGATTATAGATGTAGATAATCTATATATATTATAGATATAGATGGGTTTGCAATGTATTCCTCCTGTTGGTAGCTGTTCACATTCAGTTGCCTAACCCCTTTCCACAGGCAATGCTAATTAAGCACCATACTTGGATCTGGTCTGCCTTTATCAATGGTTGCTGTCTGGCACTGGGAGGGTCAGTTCTGATATAGTCCTGGTATGTGTAGCGCTTAGGCTGGTTTCACACTACGTCTTTTTAACATCCGTTGAAAACGTTTTTTTTAGCGGAAGTACGGATCCTGCTTTTACAGCAAATAACGTATGCAAACGCATATGTTATTTTGCAGGATCCTGAACTGGATGTTTAGGGGCGGGCATTGGAGTCATGTGATCGGGAGTGAGGGGAGCTAGACTGGGAGCCGGCTTCTGACAGCTGCAGACGCTGGTAACCAAGGTAAACATCGGCCTTGGATACCCGATATTTATCTTGGTTACGAGTGTCTGCAGCTGCTAGGAGCAGGGCTGCCTGCACGCGTAACCAGCGTAAACATCGGGTAACTAAGAGAAGTGGTTACGCGATATTTACCTTGGTTACGAGTGTCCGCAGCTCTCAGGTGGGGGAGAGGGAGGGAGGGAGGAAGGGGGAAAGACAGATAGAGAGAGAGAGGGTGAGGGAGGGAGGAGGAGAGAGAGACAGATCACGCGAGACTGGTTCTGGGCATGCTCAGTACTTTCTGGGCATGCTCAGTACAAAAGCAGGATCCTGTCTATCAGCACGGCCGTGTTCACCTGCGCTCGCGTGCGTTATAGTGCGGATCCGGTGACTTGCAGTATTTTGACGCAGCTCAAAAACGCTACAAGTAGCGTTTTTGAAACATGTTAAAAAACTGCAAGTCACCGGATCCGCACTATAACGCACGCAAACGCAGGTGAACGCAGGTGGACGCGAGTCCATTGCAAATGCATTGAAATGAAAACGCATTAGTACTGGATCCGTACTTCCGCTAAAATAACGTTTTCAACGGATGTTAAAAAGACGTAGTGTGAAACCAGCCTTACTCCACATGCTGAGACCTGGGCTGGCCTCTATCCATGGGTGCCTCTTTTGCAACATAGAAGCAGTTATATAGAGATTACAGGTATGTGTGCTCCATTATGGTTCTGCTTTTAACTTCATCTAGGAGGCCGCATGGCACATGAAATACATAATATAGTGTAGGACTCCCCTATTGAGATTTGCCGTGACGTTGGCAGGGGTGGCTCAAAGAATTGATCAATTATTTGCTAAAAATCTCATTTTTTATTGTAGTACAGTTGGAATAAATCTGTGAATTTGCACCTTTTATATGATGCATGCCAATTTCAGATCTTGCTGGCTCCCTTTTTTTCTAGATTATAGATGTGGAGCCGGTTGAACTAGCCCTTGAATACTATTTTCAGGACAACTGTACTGGGGAGATGTCGCTTAACAATGTTTTGGATGCCATGAAGGCCTGTCTGAGGGGGTCACTGATTCAGGGGGTCAGTAGATCTAAAATTAAGTCGGCACAATTTGAAATTTTTCTTAAAGAATGTGTCCAGACAACAGAACAGAAGTACATTCTGTCAGGGGATACATGGGACTTACTGGAATGGAGGGAGGCACAAGAAACTTATGACTCTCACATTAAGGAACGGGCCACTAACAAAAGACTTTTTTCTTCACAACAGAGATTCTTTGAAGAGGGCGAAAAAGCGGGTAATTTTTTAGCGGTGATTGCTAAAGCACAAAGGGGGAACACATTTGTGGGGGCGCTAAGGGACAAAACCGGGACCATAGTCAATCAACCTGACCAAATTTTGGTTACCTTGTCTGAATTCTATGAACAACTTTACAGTACTAAACTGCAATATGATAGAAAACAGATAGCTTCTTACCTGAAAGACATCCCCTTGCCCTCACTTTCAGATGAGGACAGGGTATACCTAAACAGTCCACTCACACTGGAAGAGTTGCATTTAGCAGTGTCCTCCATGCCCAATAATAAGTCACCGGGTTCAGATGGGATCCCCACAGAGATTTACAAAAAGTTTGGAGACATCCTGCTCCCCCAGCTGCTGTCGACCTTCCAGCAATACATACCTGGCAAGGACCCCCTTATCCCTGACTCTTATAGACCTATCTCTCTGTTACCTACAGATATAAAAAAAATAGCTAAAGTACTAGCGTTCAGATTTAATAAGGTTATACTTTCACTAATCCATTCGGACCAGTCGGGGTTTATGCCTTCCAGATCAACGGCAGTGAATATATGACAGTTACACTTCAACCTACAATTGCCAGTTGATAACTCAGGGGATAGAGTAATTTGCTCCCTAGACGTTTCTAAGGCTTTCGACTCTATTGAGTGGGAGTTTCTCTGGGCAGTACTTGACAGATTTGGATTGGGGAGAGATTTTATTTCCTGGGTAAGTCTTCTATATAATAACCTTACTGCTAGGATCAAAGTTAATGGATGCCTTACTTCTCCTTTCCACCTAGGTAGGGGCACCCGCCAGGGATGCCCGCTATCCCCTTTACTATTTTTGCTCTGGCCGTTGAGCCTATGGCGGCAATGGTTAGATCCAATCCAGACATAACAGGGTTCAGGAGGGGTGGTCAGGAGGAAAAAATAGCGTTGTACGTAGATGACACACTCCTTTTTCTGGCCAATGCAACATCATCACTGCCAAGGGCAATGGGGTTTATACAAGAACTTTGGAAGTACTCAGGTGTATTAATCAACTGGGAAAAGTCTGTATTACTTCCGGTGGATGGAACCACAAACTCACCTAATTACGTAGACTCAGGCCTACAGGTTGTTGCCCAGTTTAAATATTTGGGGATCATGGTCACCACTCGTGTTGAGGATTATGAGAGTCTCAACCTAACCCCTATTCTGTCGAAATTTAAGGATAAGAAGGAAGTCTGGTCTCGCTTGCCCTTCTCAGCAGTTGGCCACACTAACCTGATCAAAATGATCTGGTTGCCCCAACTACTATACAAGCTACACAACTCTCCAGAATGGATCCCACAAAGAATTTTCCATAAGGTAAACGCATTATTCCGGGAATTGATCTGGGGCGGACAGATGCCGCGCATTAGGCTCGAGACCCTGCAGAGGGATAAAAGTAGTGAAGGTCTGGCGATACCCAATCCATGGCTTTACTATCTGGTGGCTCAGCTTCAGCACATTCAGGGATGGGAGGACCCTGGAGAGGGGGGGGGGCATAGTATATGATTCTACAACAATATTTTCACTCCACTAGTCTATACGAGGTTCTAGAGGCAGGAGGCTTCGGAGCTGCTGCTAATAGTTGCCCAACCCTACTACTAATCCAAAAACTTTGCGATAAAACTAAAAAACTACAAGACATTCAGGGAATTTCACAATATACGACTATATGGAGAACTCCATGGTTACCTAACTTGCATCATTTAGAGGGGTTTGGGAGCTGGGCTTTGAGAGGGATAAATAGATTCATACATATTGTGGAGGGGGGCCAACTCAGAGGCTTCCCTCAGTTGCAAGCGGAGTTTGCGATCCAGAATTCGGAGTTTTATTAGTACTTGCAACTGAGACATGCCTATCAGGCAGAAATCTCTATTACGGGTAGAGCATTGGAGCAGAACAAAATCATGCAACGCATAGCAACCTCTAGAGGCTCAGTGGGAGTGATCTCTCATTTATATTGGGATCTATTATATTTGGTGCATCGGAATTGTCCAGTAAACGCAAAAGAAAAATGGGAATGAGCTATAGGACCTATTGAGGACAACCAATGGGTACAAATTTTAGAAAGAATTCCTAGTCTATCATTGGGGGAGGCATACAGACTGTTACACCTGCATGTTATTCACCAAGTATATCGCACTCCTAGATTCCTGTTTGATATTGGAGTTAGAACTGACCCCTTCTGCCCGCGAGGCAAAATATGTTCCGCAGATCTATTACGTATGATGTGGTCGTGTCCTGATATTGAACATTACTGGAGAGAGGTGACAGAAATAATCAATAGAGTATATACGATAGAGATGAGCTTAACTCCCTTTGTATGTAATATACAAACCACAGCCACACCATGATTTATCTAGATGCTATGTATATGATGGTATCATAAATATACATGGCGAAATGTGGACCCTGGCAAGTCGCTGGTATACAGCATAAGAAAAAAAGAGATTTGCGACAACGCCAGTAGGTGAAAGTGATAAATTTTATTAAACACGCAGGGTAGGTGAAATAGCGGCACAAAATACAGGTGCGACAGCAGGTCACAGTGTCTCCAGGATCTGTTTGCACACAATATAAGTGTGCAAATAGAAAACTGAAACAATTAGTGTATGTAATATATTATTATTCACTTACAACCACAATTGGTCATGGAGACAGTAAAACATCCCAACCAGGTAAACAGTGGATATATAAACCAAAAAATGGGACGTGATCACAAGGTCAAATAGCAAGGGGGACTTGTAAGAAGCAGGAACTCATAGAAGATATGAGAACCAAAAGGGACCCCCAATTGGACCACATCAACCACCAAAGTGGTGTGAATGAACCACCATAACACCCAAAAGTGGGATATGAATATACCTGGGAGGATGATCCTGGAGTATGCGGAGACCAGCGTCTGCCCGACGGCCGTTTCGGCTGTCAAAAGCCTTCGTCAGGGGGAGTGGTTAGTGAAGGAAGGTGCTCGTATAAAACAGAGGCATCAACCAATCATGTTCGGTGGGCAATTGGTGACGCATGCGATCTCCCAGCAACCAGGGACGCCGCTCGCTGGCCGCGTCACTCCCGTGCACGACACTTCCGGTCACATGACAGCCGGACGGCGGTCACGTGAGCGGACGTCATACAGGGAGTCATAACAACACAGCCGCGCGATGACGTCCCGGTGCCAGCAAAGCGCATGCGTACTCACCCAGCGGAGACGACTTTGCAGGAGAGGAGAGAAGAAATCAACACCTCCATCATTATAACCGAGGTCTATAATATTATATGCAGAAGCAGGGGACTGAGCTCATGTGGCTACATCTATATAGTAAAGGTGCATAACCATTGTCAGATTGTAACCAAAATAGATAACTATATTTCATAGATAATGGGATATTAAATGCACCGCACCTAAATAAGTGCAGTCAAACAACAGGAATGACATGGGTACATAGTGTCTATCAGGGCATCATATAAATCCATATGCATATCAAATTTCATTGGACACAATAGGAATATGCACATATAGTTCTCCAAGATGCGATCCATCATTCACATCGCTGGAATACCATAGGCACAGATGTCCATCATGGACACCAAATACATGTAAGATTTCCACTGGGCACAATGGGAATGTGCCTATATAGTTCTCTAAATAAAGCACACTATTCAAGTCATAAATACCTACCTAAAAGAACCTTACCTAGTTAAATCATATATATTACCAATAATAGTAGATTCTGACCAAAATTCATTAGCCAGAAAAAGGTAATAGCAACTAATCATACATAATAACTCATATAGGGTTACACAAAATCAGATGACCAATATTTTAAAAAATAAACAGATCAACTCATCTATAGAGAATAATCTATATAGATGTCACAAAAATATGCAACATACAGTAAACTAAAAAGGCAGCTGTCTAAATACAATGCACAAATTAGGAAATAGATGCATAATACAGATGCGGAGTTCCACAAGGTCCAAATGAAAAATGAAAAATTGATTGGAGAAAAAGGAGTCCACTCATATGCAAGAATAGATGATATAGATATCCGGAAGATATTCATCCTGCCAAGGACTCACAGCTCTTAAGATGTGATATATAGGATGAGAGGTTGATGTCTAAATAAAATATAAGAATAAAATTAAAAACAATGAATTAAAAAATGAATTACCAAGCACCCCAAAACCACGACCATCACAAAAAAGAGGCATATGATATATTCTCATTGAGGCCCATAGGGTGAAGGGTTTTTAGGGTCCAGATCCACTTAGTTTCCATACGCGCCAATTTCTGGCTGATTTTACAACCCCGAATGCTAGGATCGAGATGATCAATGCCCCTAATTCTTAACAATGCTGAGTTGGATCCATGATGTAACTTAAAATGACGGGGAATAGTCTTGAGAGATGTAATGTCAAGACAATCAGCAGCGGCCACTATCCCATTCACATGCTCTCTGATCCGCACCTTGAACTGTCTGGTTGTCAAACCAATATATATTTTGGGACAGGGGCATGTGGCATAGTATATGACAGCTGTTGTGGTACAGGTAATGAATTTCTTGATGTGGAAAGTGCGGGTTGATGCCGAATCTGTGAAGGAATTGGCCCTATCAACATTTGGGCAGGCCACACAATGTCCACAAGGTGTACATCCAACCCGTGGATTAAGAGATCCAAAAGGGGAGGGCTGAACAACCGATTCATAATGACTAGTAACGAGGTGGTCACGAAGATTTTTGGACCTGCGGATGCTTAACATGGGTCTATTAGGAATTATACGGGCAAGGACCGGATCAGCCTGCAAAACTGGCCAAAATTTTTGTAAGCAGGACCGCATAAAGCAAATTGATAAAGCAGCGAGTCTCGGAGAGGTAATTATTATGGGGGACTTTAACTATCCTGATATAAATTGGGGAACAGAAACTTGCAGTTCCAGCAAAGGAAATAGATTTTTGATAACAATGAAAGATAATTACCTTTCACAAATGGTACAGGACCCCACAAGAGGGGGAGCACTACTAGACCTTGTACTAACCAATAGGCCAGACCGCATACCAAATATACAAGTTGGGGGTTACTTGGGGAATAGTGATCACAAAATAATAAGTTTTCATGTATTCTTTAGTAAGATGTATAGTAGAGGGGCTACAAGGACACTAAACTTCAGGAAAGCAAATTTTAAACGGTTGAGAGATGATCTTAGTGCAATAAACTGGGATGATGTACTTAGTAATAAAAGTACACAAAGCAAATGGGAGACTTTTATGAGCATCCTGAATAGGGCTTGTGCAGAAAATATACCCTATGGGAACAAACATGCTAGAAATAGGAGGAAACCCCTATGGCTAAATAGAGCTGTAAGGGAAGCAATAAAAGAAAAACAGAAAGCCTTAAAAGAATTAAAGAGGGTAGGTAGTGATGAGGCATTATATAATTATAGAAAATTAAATAAAATATGTAAAAAGCAAATTAAGTTAGCTAAGTTTGAGACAGAGAGACTCATTGCGAGAGAAAGTAAAAATAATCCTAAAATATTCTTTAACTACATAAACAGTAAAAAACTGAAAAGCGATAGTGTTGGCCCCCTTAAAAATAGTCTTGGTGAAATGGTGGAAGGGGATGAGGGTAAAGCCAACCTGCTGAATGACTTTTTTTCTACGGTTTTTATACAAGAAAATGCCATGGCAGATGACATGACCAGTGATGCCATAAATTCACCCTTGAATATTACCTGCTTAACCCAGCAGGAAGTACGCCGCCGCCTCGAAATCACTAAGGTTGACAAATCTCCGGGCCCGGATGGCATACACCCCAGAGTACTACAGGAATTGAGTTCTGTGATAGATAGACCATTATTTTTAATCTTCTCAGATTCCTTAATAACAGGGTCGGTACCGCAGGACTGGCGCATAGCAAATGTGGTGCCAATATTCAAAAAAGGGACAAAAACTGAGCCGGGAAATTATAGGCCGGTAAGTTTAACCTCTACGGTTGGTAAAATCTTTGAGGGTTTCTTGAGAGATGCTATACTGGAGTATCTCAAGAAAAATAACCTTATGACAGAGTATCAACATGGGTTTATGAGGGATCGATCCTGTCAAACTAATTTGATCAGCTTCTATGAAGAGGTAAGTTCAAGCCTGGACCAGGGAAATGCAGTGGATGTTGTGTATATGGACTTTTCAAAAGCTTTTGATACGGTGCCACACAAAAGGTTGGTACATAAAATGAGAATAATGGGGATAGGGGAAAATATGTGTAACTGGGTTAAAAACTGGCTCAGTGATAGGAAACAAAGGGTGGTTATTAATGGTACGTACTCGGACTGGGTCTCAGTTCATAGTGGGGTACCACAGGGGTCAGTATTGGGCCCGCTTCTTTTCAACATATTTATAAATGACCTTGTTGGGGGCATGCGGAGTAGAATTTCAATATTTGCAGATGATACTAAACTCTGCAGGGTAATCAATACAGAGGAGGATAATTTTATATTACAGGGAGATTTATGTAAATTGGAGGATTGGGCTGAGAAGTGGCAATTGAAGTTTAATGTGGATAAATGTAAGGTCATGCACTTGGGTAGAGGAAATAACATTTATGATTATGTACTTAATTGTAGAACACTGGGTAAAACAGACACAGAAAAAGACTTGGGTGTATGGGTGGATGGTAAACTTCACTTTAGTGGACAGTGTCAGGCAGCTGCTGCCAGGGCTAATAAAATAATGGGATGTATTAAAAGAGGTATAAGTGTTCATGAAAAAAATATAGTTCTACCTCTGTACAAGTCACTAGTGCGACCGCACTTAGAATACTGTGTACAATTCTGGTCACCGATATATAAGAAGGACATAGCTGAACTGGAGAGGGTGCAAAGAAGAGCGACCAAGATTATTAGAGGAATGGGGGGGCTGCAATACGAAGACAGGTTATTAAACTTGGGGTTATTTAGTCTGGAAAAACGAAGGCTTAGGGGAGATCTAATCACAATGTATAAATATATGAGGGGACAGTACAGAGACCTTTCCAAAGATCTATTTACACCTAGGCCTGCGACTGGAACACGGGGGCATCCGCTACGTCTTGAGGAAAGAAGGTTTAATCATAATCACAGACGAGGATTCTTTACTGTACGAGCAGTGAGACTATGGAACTCTCTGCCGCATGATGTTGTAATGAGTGATTCACTACTAACATTTAAGCAGAGCCTGGATGCCTTTCTTGAAAAATTTAATATAACCAGTTATGTATATTCGATTTTATGACAGGGTATTGATCCAGGGAACTAGTCTGATTGCCGTATGTGGAGTCAGGAAGGAAATTTTTTCCCCATTGGAACTTGTTTGCCACATTGGGGTTTTTTGCCTTCCTCTGGATCAACATGTTAGGCTACGGGTTGAACTAGATGGACTTAGAGTCTCCCTTCAACCTTAAAAACTATGATACTATGATACTATGATAACTGAAAACTGACCATGGTAGTTGGTCACAAATCTTAGTACGTCCTGTGATTGCGACTTTTTTGGGGTATACAGCAAAGAATGACGGGTGGAATGCTTGGCCCTATTATAGGCCCTCTTGAGGCATCTTTTACTGTACCCTCTAGCATAAAACCGGTGCTTAAGATCGATAGCTTGCCTCTCAAAGTCCGAGTCCACAGAGCAAATCCTGCGTAATCGCAGAAATTGTCCTGTGGGAATGGATTGAATCATATATTGAGGGTGCGAAGAAGATGCATGCAGGAGCATATTACCTGCTGTCTCCTTCCGAAAGATGTCAGTTTGGATGACATTAGAGGAATCTTTCGAGACCTTAACATCTAGGAAGGAGACCGACTGTGTATGGAGGGTATACGTGATGTGGATATTATAATCATTGGAATTAAGAGACTTCATGAATTCATGGAGATCAGTCTCCGTACCCTGCCAGATCAAAAAGATGTCGTCGATGTACCTCGTCCAAAAGGGGACGAGGTCCATCGACGGCAGCTGATCCGACAGGAAGAGGTCCCGCTCCCACAGCCCCAGGAACAGGTTGGCATATGAGGGGGCAAAGGAGGCCCCCATCGCTGTTCCCTGGAGCTGCAGGTAGAAGGACCCCTTGAACACGAAGAAGTTGTGTGTCAGTGTGAATTCTAGTAATTCCATAACAAGATTAATAATATCGATAGGAAGACTAGACGCTTCAAGAAAGAAGCGAGTAGCCCGAAGTCTGTCATGATGTCTAATACTGGTGTACAAGGATTCTACATCCCCAGTCACCAGTAAAGTGTCTTCCCCCACACACAGTCCATCGATCTTACGAATGTATTCTGGGATACCTGGAGGATTTACCTTTGGAGGAGGAGGGCAAAGTGGCCGTATCTAGACTATTATATATTGGCAGGAAACTAATCGCTCAACACTGGATCTCGGACCACAGTCCTACAATATCTGAATATGTCAAAAAAGTTAATTGGGTGATAATGTGGCGCCCTGGACTAGCCAGGTCGTCACAGATAATACTCAAACACTCCCACCCCCATTAGACAGGGACACCAGCCAAACAAAAACCCTTGTTGCCTCCCTCCAGTGCCTGATGTCCACACCAGGTGGGGCGGAGCCAAGCGGTTGGCCCCACCCACCGAGGAGTTCACAGGCCTAGAGGCGGGAAAAGTGACAGTTGAGTGTTGGAGTTTGAAGTGAGAGGAGCAAGCACTTGGGTGTCTGGGTTTGTGGCCCAGGCACCGACAGCAAGGTTGACAGACGGTGGTGGCCGTCTGCAGGAGTGGTGAAGCAACGCGGAACCGTAGGACTGGGGTCGGGCGTTGGCCCGCCGGTACCGACTGGGGAGCGAAGTGAAGTTAGCACACACAGGCAGGGCCATCGGACCCCGACCAGGCTTGGAGCCGCCGACAATAGTCAAATCCGAATGTGACCGGAACCCCAGGGGTTTCCTAACAACCAAAGACCCGATAGAAGGCAACCGCCCACACCGTGAGGGTATACAGCTACCGCCTAAGGCTAGAGACCCAAGGGCCAGCGCCTGCGGGCAAACGGGCTCCTCCGGCATCCATCCACCGGGGAGCGGACTACCATTGGGGATCCATAGTAGTCAACTGAGAACATCAAGGTGCAGGGAAAGACAGCCGCCATCACCTGTCCGGGGAGAGACACTGCAGCTGGCTGCGGGACCCGTCCATCCAGCTGTTTGGTTTACCAGAGACTCTGTCATTGACTGCCTGAGTGAGTACATCAGTGCCATCCGGCATCGCGCCGCGCTGCCCCTGCAACCTGCATCCCAGCCATCCTGCCTCCCCGTCACCTCACCAGGCCCGGGACCACTGACCCCTACCCACGGAGGGGAAAACAACATCCCAGCTGCTCCCCACCATCGCTCCTGGGATCCCCGTCACCAGCAGCGGTGGTGCCCATCCTCACCACAACCCGTGGGTGGTGTCATGGACTAAATCCCCCAAACCAACCACCCCTTTCACTCACGGGCGAGGAGCGCTGCTCGAGTCCCCGAGCAGCCACAGCAGCGCCGGACCCGAGCGTTAGCGAGCGACCAGCAGCGGCGGCGTCCTCCCCGCCTGCGACAACTTGGCGTCACGAACAGGATTGAACCCCTCTACTTACCAGTAGAAGTGCGCCTTGTGATCTCCGCCGGCGGTGTCCGGCCGACAATTTTGAAGCGCCGCCATCTTGGCACGAAAATCTCCCGCTCGAGCATCTCCTCCGAGCAGGAAAGGCATGAAAGCGAAGCCCCACCCCCAACAAATGGAAGTGCTGAAGAGAACCAAGGGGAGACGGGAAAAAGATGTCTGCGCCCGACGGAGCTGTCGGAGGAGTGGCGGTTGCAGCTCCCGCCGCGCCCGTAGTTGGAAACTGGCTAGCCCCTGCTCCAGTCGCAGAAGCGGGGGGGCCGCGGGCCCAGCGGTCGCCCAGGTGATGCCGTTCTTCCTGCCCTATGTGCCTGGTGCTACCTGGCTACCGCAGTACGATGGGAAGCCTGATGCTCTGCAGGTGTTCCGGAAAAAGATTATCCCGGTCCTCGATTTATATCCCTTAGCTGATAGACAACGGGCAGCGGTAGTGCTAGGGCAGCTAACCGGCACGGCTGAGAAAAAGGCAGAGACCTGGACCGACGCGGACCGGGCCTCGGTAACTACCATTTTCGAAAAACTACAAATCGCTTTTGAGACCCTCACCGAAGCGGAGCTGCGGATGCAGTTTTATCAGTGCCGGCAACGGCCTGCGGACAATGTAAGAGAAGCGCTGAAGCGGGTGGACACTATCAATGATGTGGACAGTAATAAGATGCTAGTGGAGCAATTCCTGCAGGGGCTGGGGTCCGTGGAAGACCGCAAGCAGCTGCGGCTGTGGGCCTTGGAACACCCCAATCTGGACTTTGCAGTACTGAAAGAGCGGGCCATCAAGGCCCTGCAGGCCCCAGCGCCAGACGCTCCTGAGGCGGCCCCTTGGCCGGCTGAGACCTCTCCTATCACGGTGGCGCCCCCACCCCTGGCTCTACCGGCTCCTGCAGCACCCATCGGGATGATGGAGGAACTAGCAGCCCAGGTCCGTCGCATGGATGGAGACCTAGCCAAGATCCTCGCCGTACTCCAGCTTCCAACGAGAGTCAAGCCCCCAGGAGGGATCCAGCTCACCGACAGCCCGGAGGACGTCCCCTGGATGCAGCGGAGAAGGACGAATGACTCACGGTATGGGCCTCCTATCTGTTACAGGTGCAGCAAACCTGGCCACTACTCTAGGCGGTGCCCGTTAAATGAGCAACCCCTGGGGCCAAGGGTCAATCCTCAGGAGCAGACACCAACGCCCCCCCTGATTGGCGAGACCGGTACGTCGGAGCTCGCCCCATCATCCCCCTGGCAATGGACGGCATCCCGCTCATGGCCCTCTTGGACACAGGATCACAGGTAACCACTATACCATATACACTGTCCCAGCAGTATTGGGGCACTGACAAACTTGCCCCCTCTGATGATCGCCTGACCCTGATCGCAGCCAATGGACTCCTGCTAACCCAGGTGGGCTACAAGCAAGTGACCCTGATTGTGGGACGTGCTAAAGAATCAAGGGATGATTGTGGTAATGAATGAACCCAGTGATCACACCCGGAAAGTAATCTTGGGGACCAATGTTATGGAGCATTGTATGAGTGAGGTGCTGAATCTGTTGCAGCAGTTGGCCGCCACAGCAGGAGGAGGCCGGCAGAGGGCTGTGCAGCGTGAGATCCGGGCCCTTCTGTATCGGCATCAAGTGAGCTCGACTGGCGGAGAGATTGGTGGAGTGAGGGTGATGGATGTGGCCCCCTTGGTAGTGCCACCCCGAAGTGAAATGATGATCTGGTGCAGGGCAGCAGTAGGCCCCCAGGGGCGCAACTACCTGACCATGGTGGAACCCACGCCTTCGGAACACTGGCCCACGGTGATGGTGGCCAGAGGGGTGGTTGACGTTAAAAAGGGGAGAGTGCCTGTAAGAGTGCTGAATTGTGGAGAGGAGAAAGTCAGGCTCCCCCGTTATGCCACCCTCGCCAAGTTGCTCACCTTAGAGCCTCACACCATTCACGAAGCTGTCCCTCCTACCTCGGCATCCCCTGCCAGTAACCATACACCCTCCGCACAGTCAGAGGGGTGGTGCCAGGAACTACACGTAGGTACTGAAACCACACCCACGCATCACAAAGAGGGGGTATACCGGTTAGTGCAAGAGTATGAGCAGGTTTTCAGCAAGCACCCATTAGACTTCGGGAGGATTAAGGGGATTCAACACCATATCCCTACAGGCCTACACCCACCCATCAAAGAGAGGTATAGGCCCATTCCACCAGCACACTATCAATGCGCTAAAGACATGTTGAGGAACATGAAGGAGGCAGGGGTCATTCGGGATAGTTGTAGTCCCCGTGCAGCCCCACTGGTGCTGGTAAAAAAGAAGGCCGGCACCATGAGAATGTGTGTGGATTACCGGAAGATCAACCAGATCACGCATAAAGATGCCATCCTCTCCCCCGTATCGAAGAGTCACTAGCTGCACTGAGAACTGCTAACTTCTTCTCTACCCTCGACCTCACAAGCGGGTACTGGCAGGTGGCGGTCGCGCCAGAGGACCGTGAGAAGACAGCATTCTCCACTCCCATGGGACTCTGTGAGTTTAACAGCATGCCGTTCGGGCTGTGCAATGCCCCTGGAACCTTCCAACGGCTAATGGAGTGCTGCTTGGGACATCTCAACTTCGAAACGGTCCTACTGTACCTGGACGATGTGAACGTGTACTCCAGACGTACGAGGATCATCTGGAACATCTGGCTGAAGTGTTCGCGTCCCTAGCCAAATATGGGATGAAATTGAAGCCCTCTAAGTGCCACCTACTTAAACCCAGGGTGCAGTACCTCGGACACGTGGTGGGCGCGGAAGGCGTCGCCCCAGATCCCGAGAAGATCACTGCCATTCAGGACTGGCCGAGGCCAACCACGGTGAGTGAGGTGTGGCAGTTTTTGGGCCTGGTGGGCTACTATTGTCGCTTCATTAAGGAGTATACGAAGATGGCCGCCCCCATGCAAGACCTCCTCGTGGGACAGACCAAGGGTGGCAGGCCCTCTGGAACCCCGTTGGCATGGGAAGCAAAGCACGAAGAGTCCTTCCGCCAGCTGAAGACGGCCTTGACAGGGGAAGAAATCCTGGCGTATCCCGACTATAATCTCCCATTTATCCTCTACACCGATGCCAGTAATGTAGGCTTGGGAGCCGTCTTGTCCCAGGTCCAGAACGGAAGGGAAAAAGTGATCGCCTACGCCAGCAGAAAACTCCGGCCCACGGAGAGGAACCCTGAAAATTACAGCTCCTTCAAGCTTGAGTTCCTAGCACTGGTGTGGGCCATTACTGAACGATTCCGCCATTACCTCGCAGCCACTAAGTTCACCGCCTATACGGACAATAATCCGTTAACCCATCTGGACACGGCCAAGATGGGCACGTTGGAGCAGCGGTGGGTGGCCAGGCTATCTAATTATGACTTCACGATCAAGTACCGAGCCGGCCGCAAGAACACCAACGCGGACGCGCTATCCCGGATTCCCCACCTACCGGATGAGGGGCCGGAGGGCAATGATCTCGAAGAAATCGAGCAGCCTGCTTTTCACCGGCCACCAGTCAAGAAGTTGCATGTCAAGCAGCAGCAGGCGACCCTGGACCCGCTGCCCAGTCAAGGATGGCAAGAAGCCCAAGACCAAGCGCCTGCCGTCCAAGTGGTCAAGGCTATGATTTAACAAGGTTCCACTAGACTGGACCCTGCTGCTCCGCCTGAGGCCCATCGGCTGTGGAAAGAACGAGCCTGGCTGCATCTGGACCAGGGGAAACTGTATCGGGAGCTGATCAACCCGAAGACCCATGAGAGGGTTCATCAGCTGGTGGTTCCACAGGCTAGTGTGCCCACAGCTCTACGGCCTTACCATGACGGTGCCGGGCACTTTGGGTGGAAAAAGCTGGAGATGCTGTTGAGAGAGCGGTTCTATTGGAGTGTAATGTGGGAGTCTGTGGAGGCCTGGTGCCGAGAGTGTGGTCCCTGTGCACTGAGAAGAAGGGACGAGGCCAGCCAGAAGGCCCCTCTACGCCCAATCATCACTCATCAGCCGCTAGAGTTGGTCGCCCTCGACCACGTTAAACTCAACCCTAGCCGAAGTGGGTACACCTACGCCCTGACCATTGTAGACCACTATTCGAGATTCATGGTGGTTGTCCCAGTCAAGGACCTGACTGGCCGTACCGCCGCTAGAGCATTCCAGGCCTATTTCTGCCGACTGCACGGGTACCCGGAGTGGGTGCTTACCGACCGGGGCCCGGCTTTTGAAGCGGAGGTGTTTCAAGAATTCTGCCAGTTGTACGGCTGCAAAAAGATTCGGACCACGCCTTACCATTCCCAGACTAATGGCATGTGTGAAAAGATGAACCATCTGGTCCTGGGTCTCCTCAAGATGTTACCGCTAGAAGAGCGGAACCTGTGGCCAGAAAAGCTGCCTGACCTGGTCGATATGTACAATAACATCCCTTCTAGCTCTACCAAATGTACACCAGCGTATTTGATGAGAGCTTGGCCAGGGCGGTTGCCGGTGGACCTAGAAATGGGCTTGGAAGTTCCAGAAGCCCTCCCTTCGACTGCTGGATGGGACACTCGGCGGAGAGCGCAGCACCGACAGGTCCAGGAGTACGTGGAAAGGAACCTGTGTCGGAGCCGGGAACAGCAGGAACAGTACTTCAACAAGCGGGCTCCAGCTGGCCCCTTTAAACCTGGAGATGTATTGCTGAAACGAAAAAGAAGAACCCATAGGCTTGATGACCAGTGGGAAAAGACCCCGTATGTCATACAACCCACTGAATGGGAGAATGAGAAGGCCTACCAGATTAGTCGTGACCAGGGGAAGACTTCGGCCACGGTGTCCAGGGACTACCTGAAGAGGTGCCCATCGCCGTTGAAGGTGGCAGCTGAAGTTCCAACCCCCAGACCAACCGGGGAGAAAGAAAAAGAGGTGATCCACACAGTGATGGGTGATTTCCCAGCGGACTGGCCTACACAGAATGGCGTGGTGCTTATTCCGGTAATAATGTTCCCACAACCCGTGGAGGAAAAGGAGACGGAAGTAACGGCCAGTGAACCAGTGCCCAGGGCTGCACCTGTACCCAGTCCCCCTGAGTCTCCGCCAGCCCCACACAGTAGACGGGAGGAGGAACTGACTGTCCCTTCTGTCCCCTTGCCCTTCACTGATAGCATTGGGCCCAGGAGGTTCACACGCCCCAACCTAGGCCAACTCCCACTTAGGTACAGAGAAACTACCATTTAGGCGTGTCATATGTTAAGTGTGTAAATATGTGATTGAATGACAAAAATCAACCGAAGATCACCTGATTGTCGACAGTGATTATTCCGGTCGTTGCCGGCAAGTTGTCCCCGGAGGGACTCTCTGTGTGTTTGTACCACCTGCATGAGAGACTACTCATGGACATGGCCGAGATCTGGCAGGCCACCCACGAACTTGTGGGTTTGTAAATAAGTGTTGGGATGGAAACCGTTGCCGCCTCCGGAGAGGCAGATTGGAGGAAGGGCCCGCAGCAGAGCAGGCTGGGGCCCGGCCACCACCAGGACCGGTGGCCATCCTCCGGGGGTCAGGGGTCCCCCAAGTACGTGGGGTCCCCTGAAGTGACAGCCGGGTGCGAGAAACCGTACTCGTTCCCGCTCGGGCAGCCTGAACCTGGACTGGGGTCAAGGGGTGCTGCCCACTTCTTAGGGGCAGCATCAGGGCTAGGTTGCTTGGGTGGGAGAGCGGAAGACATCCGTCTGTCCGTCCGTTATTATTAAAATTGTTTATGTGTGCAACGTTTGAAGTGTCCTCACAAAAATTGCTTATATGTTTGAAATGTTTACATGTTATTTATATTTTTACAGGTTTTGAAAAAAAATAAAATAATAAAACCGGTGATGGACGGGAGCCCGCGGACGGTCTGCATTTCACCAAGAGGGAATGTGGTGCCCTGGACTAGCCAGGTCGTCACAGATAACACTCAAACACCCCCACCCCCATTAGACAGGGACACCAGCCAAACAAAAACCCTTGTTGCCTCTCTCCAGTGAACCGTAGGACCGGGGTCGGGCGTTGGCCCGCCGGTACCGACCGGGGAGCGAAGTGAAGCCAGCACACACAGGCATGGCCATCGGACCCCGACCAGGCTTGGAGCCGCCGACAATAGTCAAATCCGAATGTGACCGGAACCCCAGGGGTTTCCTAACAACCAAAGACCCGATAAAAGGCAACCGCCCACACCGTGAGGGTATACAGCTACCGCCTAAGGCTAGAGACCCAAGGGCCAGCGCCTGTGGGCAAACGGGCTCCTCTGGCATCCATCCACTGGGGAGCGGACTACCTTTGGGAATCCATAGTAGTCACCTGAGAACATCAAGGTGCAGGGAAAGACAGCCGCCATCACCTGTCCGGGGAGAGACACTGTAGCCGGCTGCGGGACCCGTCCATCCAGCCGTTTGGTTTACCAGAGACTCTGTCATTGACTGCCTGAGTGAGTACACCAGTGCCATCCGGCACCGCGCTGCGCTGCCCCTGCAACCTGCATCCCAGCCATCCTGCCTCCCCGTCACCTCACCGGGCTCGGGACCACCGACCCCTACCCACGGAGGGGGAAAACAACATCCCAGCTGCTCCCCACCATCGCTCCCGGGATCCCCGTCACCAGCAGCGGTGGTGCCCATCTTCACCACAACCCGTGGGTGGTGTCATGGACTAAATCCCCCAAACCAACCACCCCTTTCACTCACGGGCGAGGAGCGCTGCTCGAGTCCCCGGATCCGGCCCACCGCTCGAGCCACCGAGCACCCGCAGCAGCGACGGACCCGAGCGTTAGCGAGCGACCAGCAGCGGCGGCGTCCTCCCCGCCCGCGACAATAAATGTGGAGAAAAGTATATACCGGAAAAGAAATGGCGTAATCAAATTTGAAAAAATATGGGCATGATGGATAGACGGGTCAGGGTTGGCTTCGAGGGAACTGATTAGGTTTAGATTGGGCTTACTCTAAATTGATAACAAAAGGAAAAGGGCAAGAAATTTCTGCAGAAATCATCTATAATGATGACGGAGGTTTGAGGAGAAGAGAGTAGCATGGGAACAGGTTGGATTCTTCATCAAAAATGACATTTAACAGTGTACAATGCCAAACAAAGCAAAAACTCAAAGAAAAACAAAAGTCTAATTGGATTAATTGATAAATGTAATAATGGTACTTAAGAACTTTTGTCTAGGAATGTGTGGAGCTGCAGATTTGACATTATCTCTCCTTTCTACAAGACTGTTTAATGTTTGTTTTGTAGGGGAGGGTTGGGAGGGGTAGAGGCTGGGTAGCCTCCAATGTTTATTTGGTTGTAACTTGTAAACTTTAATAAAAACATTTAATTAAAAAAAAACAAGTCAACTGCACCACCAGCACTGACCACAAGAGGGAGCTCCAAACTGGAAAATGTATTCACAACAGAGTCCACTGGGTAGTACGAGATTACAAGACAGTCTTTAGTAAACACCCTTTACACTTTGGGCAAGTAAAGGGGATTCGTCACCAAATTGCCCCCGAGTACCACTCTCCCATTAAAGAAAGATACCGTCCCGTTCCCCCTGCTCACTATCAGTGAGCAAAAGAAATGTTGCAGGAAATGAGGGAGGCTGGGGTGATCAGGGATAGCTGTAGTCCCTGGGCTGCTCCACTGGTTCTGGTCAAAAAGAAGGATGGCACGATGAGGATGTGTGTAGACTATAGACAGGTGAATCGTGCCACCCACAAGGATGCTTACCCATTGCCTAGTATAGAGGAGTCCCTGGCTGCCTTAAAATCTGCTAACTACTTTTCTACCCTAGATCTTACCAGTGGGTACTGGCAGGTTCCCGTGGCTGAAGAAGACAAAGAAAAGACTGCATTCACCACACCTATGGGTCTCTGCGAATTCAATTGCATGCTGTTTAGACTTTGTAATGCACCAGGAACGTTCCAGAAGCTGATGGAGTGTAGCCTGGAGCACAAGAATTTTGAAACCATCCTACAATACCTGGATGATGTGATTGTGCATTCAAAAACATATAAGGATCATCTACGACACCTGGCAGTAGTGTTTGAAGCCCTGTCTGGGTTTGGCCTCAAGGTGAAACCATCTAAATGCTAGACATGAGCGAACCGGTCGCGGTTCGGCTTGAGTTCGGTTCGCCGAACGGAGGTCTCGTTCGAGTTCGGTTCGGCGAACCGGTTCGGCGAACCACTCGAACCGCATAGAAAACAATGGGAGGCAATCACAAACACATAAAAACACCTAGAAAACACCCTCAAAGGTGTCCAAAAGGTGACAAACAACTCACAACACAACACAAACACATGGGAAAGTGACAAGGACATATACTCATGCGAAAACAAAAGAGCTGGACAAGGAAAAAGAGGATGAGACACAGATATAGGCATGGCATGCCCTTTTAAAATCATGTAAAACACCGCAAGGTTACTCCAAGCGGAGTCTCCCTTTTATCCAAATATTGGGCCCCACACACACCCACCCCTTCAGTGGCAGCACTTGTGCCCCAGTTGTACACTTCACAGGTAGATTTGCATCAAGCACATTCAAAAATACGCCATCCTTAACCATCCCCAGAATGACACCGGGGTAGGTAGCTAAGTCTTTCCTGATCCCAGCTCTGTTCATCTTGGATCATTTTTAAAAAAAATGTAAGCAAGGGTTACTCCAAGCGGAGTCTCCCTTTTTTCCAAAAATTGGGCCACACACACACCCACCCCTTCAGTGGCAGCACTTGTGTCCCAGTTGTACACTTCACAGCTAGATTTGCATCAAGCACATTCAAAAATACGCCATACTTAACCGTCCCAGGATGACCCCGGGGTAGGTAGCTAAGTCTTTCCTGATCCCAGCTCTGTTCATCTTGGCTCCTTTTAAAAAACACAACAAGCAAGGGTTACTCCAAGCGGAGTCTCCCTTTTTTCCAAAAATTGGGCCACACACACCAACCCCTTCAGTGGCAGCACTTGTGCCCCAGTTGTACACTTCACAGGTAGATTTTCATCAAGCACATTCAAAAATACGCCATCCTTAACCGTCAACAGGATGACACCGGGGTAGATAGTTAAGTCTTTCCTGATCCCAGCTCTGTTCATCTTGGATCATTTTTAAAAACACTGTAAGCAAGGGTTACTCCAAGCGGAGTCTCCCTTTTTTCCAAAAATTGGGCCACACACACACCCACCCCTTCAGTGGCAGCACTTGTGCCCCAGTTGTACACTTCACAGGTAGATTTGCATCAAGCACATTCAAAATCCACAAGCATTTACTCTCCCCAGGATGACACAGGGGTAGTAAATTCCTTGTGGATCCATGACTTGTTCATTTTGATGAACATTAGTCTGTCCACATTGTCACTGGACAGACGCGTGCGCTTATCTATCAGCACACAACCAGCAGCACTGAAGACACGTTCAGAGACAACGCTGGCAGCTGGACACGACAAAATCTCCAAGGCGTAAGTGGAGAGCTCTCGCCATTTTTCAAGATTTGAAGCCCAAAATGAGCAAGGCTCCATTTGCAAAGTCATGGTGTCGCGGGCGGGGAAGGACGCCGCTGCGCTCGCTAACGCTTGGGTTCGGCGCTTCTGCGGTGGCGGCTCGGTGGCTCGAGCGGTGGGCCGGATCCGGGGACTCGAGCGGCGCTCCTCGCCCGTGCGTGAAAGGGGGTAGTTTGGTTTGGGGATTTGGTCCGTGACGCCACCCACGGGTTGTGGTAAGGTTGGGCACCACCGCTGCTGGTGACGGGGATCCCGGGAGCGATGGCAGGGAGCAGCTGGGATGCTGTCCCCTCTGTGGGTAGGGGTTGGTGGTCCCGGGGCCCGGTGAGATGACGGGGAGGCAGGGTTGGATGGGTGCAGGGTCGCCTGGACTGCACAGCGCGGTGCCGGATGGCACGGTAGTACTCACTCAGCCACAAAGGTACGCAAAATCTCTGGTAAACCAAATGGCTGGATGGATGGGTCCCGCAGCCGGCTGCTGTGGCTTCTCCTGGACGATTAGTGGTGGCTGTCTTTCCCTGCACCTTTGTGTATGTTCGGTCACGATGGCTTCCCACCGGTAACCCGCTCCCCAGCGTATATGTGTGCCGGAGGAGCCCTTTTGCCCGCAGGCTCTGGCCCTTGGAACTCTAGCTGTGGCGGTAGCTGTATTTCCTCTTGCTGGTCGGACGGTTGCTTCAATCGGGTCTTGGCTGTTAGGAAACCCCTGGGGTTACGGTCACTAACGGATTTGACCTCTAATGGTGACTCCAAGCCTGGTCGGGGTCCGTAGGCCCTGCCTGTGTGCTGGCTTCACTTCGCTCCCCGGTTTGGTACCGGTGGGCCACCGCCCATCCCCGGTCCTACGGTTCTGCGTTGATCTGCCTCTCCTGCAGATGGCCACCACTGTCTGCCAACCTTGCTCTTGGTGCCCGGGCCACACACCCGGACACGGCCAGTTTGCTCCTCTACTTCTACTTCACTCCCCTCTTTCCCTAACTGATCTCAACTGACTTCCCTTTCCCGCCTCCAGGACTGTGAACTCCTCAGTATGTGGGGCCAACCGCCTTGCTCCACCCCACCTGGTGTGGACATCAGCCCCTGGAGGGAGGCAACAAGGATTTTGTGTCTGGCTGATGTGCCTGTCTCAGGGTGGGGGAGTGTGCTGTAGTACCGGTGACGACCTGGCTGGTCCAAGGCGCCACAATAGCATCGATGTTCATTTGGAGATACTCCTGTATCATCCTCTCCAGCCGTTGACTATGTGTCAGACTTTTTGTCTCTGGTGGCCTTGCAAAGGATGGTATAAAAAAATTATGAAAAGATTCAATAAAATTGCTGTTACCAGCACCAGATACGGTGCTACTGGTACGGGTAGACTGTTGAACATGACGAGACCGTCCCATGTTTGTCAAGTTACAACTGGGAGATTCACTCCCTGCACCATGGTTGTTTGGTGGAAAAGCCGAGCTAAGATCGAGTAACAGCTTCTGCTGATACTCCTGCATACGTGCGTCCCTTTCTATGGCTGGAAGTATGTCACAAAATTTGGACTTGTACCGGGGATCTAATAGTGTGGCAAGCCCGTACTCATCATCACTTAAAATTTTGACAATACAAGGGTCATGTTGGAGGTAGTGCAGCAAGAATGCGCTCATATGTCTTACGCAGCCATGCGGACCAAGTCCACGCTGTGTTTGTGGCATAGAGGTGCTAACCGTTCTTTCTTCCTCTGACATCTCCCCCCAACCTCTTTCAACAGAAATTTGACCAAGGTCACCCTCATCCGCTGAGTCTTCCATGTCCATGGACAGTTCGTCCTCCATTTCTTCATGTTCTCCTACACCTTCCTCAACATTTCGCCTGCTACTATGCGCCCTTGTTGATCCCTGTCCCCCATGGTCCCATGCCTGCCGCGTTGGTGATGATGAACGTCTGGACCTTGGTGATGATGTTGTTTCTTGCGCATATGAATCCTCCTGTAGTTCCTCCCCTTCCTGTTGTCCCACCCCCTGACTCCGAATAGTGTTTAGCGTGTGCTCCAGCATGTAAATGACTGTAATCGTCATGCTGATAATGGCATTGTCAGCGCTAAACATGTTCGTCGCCATGTCGAAACTGTGCAGAAGGATGCATAGGTCCTTGATCTGAGACAACTCCATCAGGGTGATCTGTCCCACCTCTGCATCTCGTTGGCCCAGGCTATACGTCATGACGTATTGCAACAGGGCTCGACGGTGCTGCCACAGTCGCTGTAACATGTGGAAAGTCGAATTCCAGCGTGTCGGCACATCGCATTTCAGGCGATGAACCGGCAGGCCGAAAGACTTCTGGAGCGATGCAAGTCGCTCAGCAGTGGTGGTTGAACGGCGGAAGTGAGCAGACAGTTTTCGTGCCCTGTTCAGAAGGCCATCTAGGCCGGGATAGTGTGTTAAAAATTGCTGGACAACAGGGTTCAACACGTGTCACCTTGCCCAGGCGAAGGGCCGCACCTAGGTTTGCAGCATTGTCGCACACGGCCTTACCAGGCTGCAGGTTGAGTGGAGACAACCATTTATTAAACTCAGTCTCCAGAGCTGCCCACAACTCAGCTGTTGTGTGACTCTTATTTCCAAGACATTTCAAACTAAAGACCGCCTGATGCCGTTGCGCTCTGCTGCCAGCATAGTAATGAGGGGTGCGTGATTCCTTCTGCACAGTGAGAACGCTGGTGGCCTGACCAGGCAGTCTTGGGGCGGAGGTGGAGGACCCAGATGAGGTGGAGGAGGCAGAAGCAGTGGCGGAACTTGGACAGACAGAGGATTGACACACAAGTCGTGGGGACTGCAAGACTTGTGCAGCAGACCCTTCACCATCTATCACCATAGTTACCCAGTGCCCAGTCAGCGACATGTAACGTCCCTGTCCATGCTTACTGGTCCACATATCGGTGGTGAAATGCACCCATTCACTCACAGAGTTTCTCAAGAAAGCGGTGATGTTGTGTGCGACATGCTGGTGTAGCGCAGGCACACCTTTCTTAGAGAAGTAGTAGCGACTGGGCATCTGGTACTGGGGCACAGCGACAGACATAAGGTCTCTAAAATCCTGTGTGTCCGCCAGGCGGAAAGGCAGCATTTCGGTAGCCAAGAGCTTACAGAGGGATAAAGTCAACCTCTTAGCTTTGTCATGGGTCGCAGGAAATGGCCTTTTATTTGTCCACATCTGAGGGACAGAGATCTGGCTGCTGTGTGTAGACGGTGGTGAGTAGGGTGTCCGTGAAAAAATGCAGGTTTGTGAGGAAAGTGCAGGCGTAGACATGATGTTGCCTTCATCCAACGTTGTTTCCCCTTCCAAACCAAATGACGACCTACCAAGCAAACTGCCTGTTGCGGTTACAGTGGTGGAAGTTGTGGAAAACCAGGTGTGACAGCTGTCCCCAGAGTCCTAGAAGATGAAGAGTGCGCGGATGCACTTGAAGGGGCAGGCGGTGGATGGTTCGCTCCGCTAGACCACATTGCAGCACGGTGAGCTTCCCACTGGGACATATGATATTTATTCATGTAACGATTCATGGAAGAAGTTGTCAAACTCCTGAGGTTTTGCCCTCTACTAACAGAATCACGACAAATTTTACATATCACATGATATGGGCGATCTTTTTCTATGTCAAAAAAGGTCCAGGCTAGGCAAGGCTAAGAGGGCATGCGACCTGCTGAGCCCTTCCCCCCCCGACTAGTGCTCAGAGGCAGAGTGGTGGCTGAGAATGCAGTTGTAGACGTGCTACCAGTACTACTCCTCTGTCCAGGAAGGCGCAAGGTAACTTCGTCGTCATAGCATCCCTCTCCACCGCCTCTGTTGACCTCCTCGAGTGCCTGACTGTGGGTTGACAGTAGGTGGGATCTAGAACTTCCTCATCAAGCGTTGTGTTTGCACTCCCCTCACCCTCAGACCGAGCCTCTTCCTGACGTGAACCAATATTTAAGTTGTCATCCCAATCTGGTATCTGCGTCTCATCGTCATCAGTATGTTCCTCATTGTCTATAACAACAGGTGATACAGTTTGTGAATAAGGGTCAACATTATGCTCAGAAACTTGGTCCTCACGGCCTGAATCAGAGTCACAAAGGTTCTGGGCATCACTGCAGACCATTTCCTGGTCTGTACTCACTGTAGCTTGGGAGCAGACCTCTGATTCCCAGGCTATAGTGTGACTGAACAGCTCTGCAGACTCAGCCATCTCAGTTCCACCATACTGTGCAGGGCGGATGGAGACTTCAGAGCTGGGAGAAAGCAAGTGTGATTGGGATGACAACTCAGAGGACTGGTGTTTTTTGAATGCAGTAGTTGAGGTGGCAGAGAGGGCACTTGTTGGACAACTTAGGATCCATTCAAGCATTTTCTTTTTTTGGCCATCATCTACCTTTG
Source organism: Anomaloglossus baeobatrachus (assembly GCF_048569485.1). Classification (NCBI taxonomy): domain Eukaryota; kingdom Metazoa; phylum Chordata; class Amphibia; order Anura; family Aromobatidae; genus Anomaloglossus; species Anomaloglossus baeobatrachus. The sequence goes on along the minus strand of NC_134362.1, from coordinate 133,873,087 downwards.
TTCCAGTTGTTCGTGTCCGTAAAAAAGGGAGAACATCGGATTGTCCACGGTAAGTAGTAGACATCTTACTTTTGCTGGAAGATGGTCTATCTTCAGCAGATGTTAATGGAGCTTTGCCACCTTCCCCACGAACAAACCCTTTTTTACCTTTTCCAACACGCCTCTTCCCCTTTCTACCAGCATCTGTTATTTTGCCACTCATTTTGATTGCAACAAGATTGTGCACTTAAAATGTGGTAGTAAAAATGGAGAGGTGGTGTAGATTGCAGCGGTGGTCTATATTTATTAACAGCAGAATAAACAACAATAACTATCCCTGACAATGCAACTACGGCCCTTAAACTGGCAGCATAGTTTGCTAGTATAATGGCTTAGTAACAATGAGTTTGAGTGTGCAATGCAGAGGTGCTGCAAATAGATTTCCACTAGTGGGACACTAATGGAAGTCCAACAGCCACTTTTAGGATGTCACTAAGTTTACTCAGTGTTTGCTAGTATAATGGCTTAGTAACAATGAGCTTGAGTGTGCAATGCAGTGGTGCTGCAAATAGCTTTGCACCAGTGGGACAATAATGGAAGTCCAACAGCCACTTTTAGGATGCCATTAAGTTTACTCAGTGTTTGCTAGTATAATGGCTTAGTAACAATGAGTTTGAGTGTGCAATGCAGTGGTGCTGTAAATAGCTTTGCACCAGTGGGACACTAATGGAAGTCCAACAGCCACTTTTAGGATGCCAGTAAGTTTACTCAGTGTTTGCTAGTATAATGGCTTAGTAACAATGAGTTTGAGTGTGCAATGCAGTGGTGCTGCAAATAGCTTTGCTCCAGTGGGACAATAATGGAAGTCCAACAGCCACTTTTAGGATGCCACTAAGTTTACTCAGTGTTTGCTAGTATAATGTCTTAGTAACAATGAGTTTGAGTGTGCAATGCAGTGGTGCTACAAATAGCTTTGCACCAGTGGGACAATAATGGAAGTCCAACAGCCACTTTTAGGATGCCACTAAGTTTACTCAGTGTTTGCTAGTATTATGGCTTAGTAACAATGAGCTTGAGTGTGCAACGGGCAGGAGGGTACAGTGGCAGGGTTGTGGGTCAGTGTACAGGAAAGGAAGCCTCACTTTCTATCCCTCCTAATGGGGAAATGCAGCGAGGAAGTCCCTGACCTTAGCTACACAGACGCTGTTATCTGTAGCTGTTAAAATCTGTTTCCACGGACCTGACTGTAACCTATGACTCTGAGCCTGCTGTTATTAGCCCTTACAAGGGCTAATAGAAACTTCTATCCCTATTCTGTATAGCGCTGTGTGTAGAGCGTACACAGCAGTATCGGGGACAGGAGCTACACCACTGACACCCAGACGCAGAAGAGACAATGGCGTCCGGATGGGCAGATCCTCGTTTTTATAATGCAGGGACATGTGACATGGACATCCTATCACACATGCCATTGCTTCTCTGGCTAAAAGTCCACTTAGGTGTGTGTGTGTCTGGGATTGGCTGACATGCTGGCCCGCCCCACTACACGTGCGCGCTTAGGGAAGGAAGACAAGGGAAAAAAAAAATGGCGATCGCCATTATCCCAGCAGCAGTGATCTGAATGCGCTGTTCCCGCACACCATACGCTGAAATTTCATAATAGTGTGAGTGCTAAAATGGGGAAACAGAAGGCGCAATAGGGTCTTACCCGGTATAAAACGTACAAGAAGTAAGGATTGGTACACTCACCTGGTAGGGTTGTGACAGTCACAACTCCTTATTCAGCATGTGAGTGTCCGCGTGGTCCCAGCAGCGGCCCCGTTCACAAAACAGTGGAGAAAAAGGTCATATAGGAAAAAACGGGTTTAATGCCGCGCTAAAGGATCACTGGTATCAGTAAGATGAAAAACTCTTTTTTATTTTAGTCAATCCAACGCGTTTCAGAGACAAGGACCGTCTCCTTCTTCAGGGAAAAGAGAAATCATACATGCAGCTTACAGCCTGATCACTTATAGAAGACTCTATACTGCCACGTTAGCAGCTCTGACGTCAAACAACCACATGGTATAAGAGCGGTGACTCATATGCAAACGGTTATATACACTATGGGAGTGAGCACTATAACAAATGGTTGCGGAACATCTCACTGAACCAATACAAAAGGGTTAGGAGAAACTGCACCCGAGACAGTGATTTTAAGAAACAAGTAGAAGTGTTGAGGCAACGTTTCGAAGAGAAGGAATATCCTAAATCTCTCATGCAGAGGGCGTACAAGGAGTCCCTCAGTTTGAAACAAAGGGATCTCATTGGACCCAAAAAGGACAGACGTCCTCCCACACAAGGGACTTCTAGGGGCAAGCAGGATTTCAGCCTGAATTTTATTACTACTTATAGCAGTGACAATATAGCCATAAGGAAAGTCTTTTTAAGGCATTGGGGCATACTGCAAAGTGACCCTATCCTCAAGCCTTTTTTACCCTCTGCTCCAGGGATCACGTTTAGGCGAGCCCCCACCATCAAAAATATTTTAGCCCCCAGCAAACTAAGGTCGAAATCAGTGCCTTTTAGACCTTTGGCTCCAGCAGGGTCTTATAGATGTGGTGCCAAAAAATGCCTGTGTTGCAAAAGTATCCATCATGGCAGGACCACCTTTTGTTCCCCCAGTGGTAATGAGTCTTTCAAAATAAAAGACCATTTAACTTGTCAATCTAGCTTTGTAATATACCTTGTAGATTGCATGTGTGGCAAGCAATATGTGGGCAGAACAAGCCAAGCCCTCCATAATAGGCTCAATTCGCACCGCCACAACATTAGAACAGGCTTTCTTCTACATGGCCTATCAAGACATTGCACAATCCAACATAATACAAGCACAGATTTTAAAATCACACCTATTGAGCAAATCAACCCTATTTTACTTAATAGGACTGAGGCCTTGAGCAGGAAGGAAACGTTTTGGATCCATAAGCTCAGCACTTTGGCCTCAATGAAGTGTCTGATCTGTTTTATTAGCCCCCTTATTACTGGTTTTATTCATTGTATTTATTATTTGTTGTATTTTTTAACCCCTCATCACTAGGTGATAAGGCATTTTTACTAAATTATAAGAAAACCTTTACTATAGAGTTATATATATATATATATATATATATATATATATATATATTCATATACGGTCATATGAAAAAGTTTGGGCACCCCTATTAATGTTAACCTTTTTTCTTTATAACAATTTGGGTTTTTGCAACAGCTATTTCAGTTTCATATATCTAATAAATGATGGACTCAGTAATATTTCTGGATTGAATTGAGGTTTATTGTACTTACAGAAAATGTGCAATCCGCATTTAAACAAAATTTGACTGGTGCAAAAGTATGGGCACCTCAACATAAAAGTGAGATTAATATTTTGTAGATCCTCCTTTTGCAAAAATAACAGCCTCTAGTTCTGTAGCTTTTAATGAATTCCTGGATCCTGGATGAAGCTATATTTGACCATTCCTGTTTACAAAACAATTCCAGTTCAGTTAAGTTTGATGGTCACCGAGCAAACAGCACGCTTCAAATCATCCCACAGATGTTCAATGATATTCAGGTCTGGGGACTGGGATGTCCATTCCAGAACATTGTAATTGTTCCTCTGCATGAATGCCTGAGTAGATTTGGAGCGGTGTTTTGGATCATTGTCTTGCTGAAATATCCATCCCCTGCATAACTTCAACTTCGTCACTGATTCTTGTACATTATTGTCAAGAATCTGCTGATACTGAGTTGAATCCATGTGACCCTGAACTTTAACAAGATTCCCGGTTCCGGCATTGGCCACACAGCCCCAAAGCATGATGGAATCTTCACCAAATTTTACTGTGGTAGCAAGTGCTTTTCATGGAATGCTGTGTTTTTTTGCCTCCATGCATAATGCCTTTTTGTATGACCAAACAACTCAATCTTTGTTTCATCAGTCCACAGGACCTTCTTCCAAAATGTAACTGGCTTGTCCAAATGTGCTTTTGCATACCTCAGGCGACTCTGTTTGTGGCGTGCTTGCAGAAAAGGCTTTTTTCGCATCACTCTCCCATACAGATTCTCCTTGTGCAAAGTGCGCTGTATTGTTGACCGATGCACATTGACACCATCTGCAGCAAGATGATGCTGCAGGTCTTTGGAGGTGGTCTGTGGATTGTCCTTGACTGTTCTCACCATTCTTCTTTTCTGCATATCTGATATTTTTCTTGGCCTGCCACTTCTGGGCTTAACAAGAACTGTACGTGTGTTCTTCCATTTCCTTACTATGTTCCTCACAGTGGAAACTAACAGTTTAAATCTCTGTGACAACTTTTTGTATCCTTCCCTGAACAACTATGTTGAATAATCTTTGTTTTCAGATCATTTGAGAGTTGTTTTGAGGAGCCCATGATGCCACTCTTCATAGGAGATTCAAATAGGAGAACAACTTGCAAGTGGCCACCTTAAATACCTTTTCTCATGATTGGATACACCTGCCTATGAAGTTCAAAGCTCAGTGAGGTTACAAAACCAATTTAGTGCTTTAGTAAGTCAGTAAAAAGTAGTTAGGAGTGTTCAAATAAAGAAATTGAGAAGGGTGCCGATACTTTTGCACCGGTCAAATTTTGTTTAAATGCAGATTGCACATTTTCTGTAAGTACAATAAACATCATTTCAATCCAGAAATAGTACTGAGTCCATCAGTTATTAAATATATGAAACTGAAATAGCTGTTGCAAAAACCCAAATTGTTATAAAGAAAAAAGGTTCACATTAATAGGGGTGCCCAAACTTTTTCATATGACTGTATATGTATATACATATTTTTGTATATACTCTTTATTGTCCCATTTTTATACTCATTTTCTTTTACTTAATTTTTGTGCCATATTCTAGTTTTGATTGGTTGTCATTTTTAATTATGTCAATATTAATTTTATCTAGAATTTTATCTAATTGAATATTTAGTAAATAAAAACCTAGGGTTTTTATTCTTATATATCTATATGTGCATTATATTTATATTGTCTCTTCATATTCATTTTTACAGTGTGTTTTTTTGCCTTCTTTTTTCATTTTTAAAAGAAAGAAAATTTTATATGTACCACTTTGAGTGTCGTAATGACCAGTGTCATTGGAATGTACCAAATGTGTTTTTTTCTTATTATGACCTTTTCACTTATGTCAGTTTCACCTTTACTAGGTTTCTGCTAATAATTTAGATTTTACTCTTAATGCTGTTTTCCTATGCACCAGCTTTCTTGCTGTTATTCACACCCGCTTTTGTTTTTTTTCCTTTCCCATGGTCTTGACCTTTGGTCATCTCCGCTGTTTTCACCTGCCTCTGTGCGTGTTCGCAGTACTACATTTTCCCATGGTTTTTAACCCAGTTCACCTCGACTCCCTCTCAAACCCACTTAGTCTCTGCACATATGCGCCCCTTTTCTTCACTGTCACTGCGATTCTTTCATATATTTACTGTGTTCCAGGAGTCCTTAAACACACTTCCCCAGCATATCATGTTACTGTTTTACACCTAACGGTTATGCTTGGTTCCAACACACATTTTCATCTGTGTCTTATGTGTCTGCATAAGATCTCGTATTTTATCTAGAATTTCATGTAGAATTTTTATTGAATATCCACCAAATACCTATCTAAAAGGTTTTTTTATCTTTATATGTTATCATGTGCGATGCTTTTTTTCTATACACCAGCTTTCATGCTATAATCTGTATATGGCTTCTCTTTTTCCCACGGTCCCTGAACTTTGGTTACCTCCGTTGGATTTCACTTGTCTCTGTGCGCATGCGCATTACTATACTTTCCCACGGTTTGAACTCAGCTCACCCCACTCTCTCTGAAACTTGCTTAGTCTCTTCACGCATGCGCCCTACATTCTCCACTATCCCTGTGATTCATTCATATATTCACGGCTTTCCAGGAATCTCTAAGCACATTTCCCAAATGTATTATGGTACTGTCCTACACTTCACGGTTACACTTAACTATAACACATATTTTTCCTTTGTGTCCTATGTGTTTGCATATGATCTCGTATGCCTCACCCATCATTTCCATCTAGTCTTCGTTTCATCTTCTTTCTTCACATGTTATGCCGTTTTCTCATGAACCTCCCCTCTTTTTCTTACACGCTCTCATGAATATCTTCATCATTCTTTTTTTCTCACCCAATTCTCATCGGCTGATATAGAGTAATGGTTATATTTAAACCCCATTATGTTCAGTCCTTTGCCTGCAGGTTCGCATTCGGATCTACACATTTCTCTTTGCACAAAAAATATTTTTCTCTTGTTATCCATAGTAATGACACAAAAAACACTCTCTCTTTTATTTTTATTTTTTTTATTTTGATTTTCATTTCCATTTATTTTTATTTTTTTATTTTTATTTTTGTGGTGCATCTGTTTGTGTGTACATGTAAATGAGAATCGCTCTCCCCTTTTTCTCTTCCTTCTTTTCTTCCCTTTTTTTTCATGATCTTTGCAGCTCATTGCACGTGTCTGAGTCACCGCTCTGATACCATGTGGTTGTTTGACGTCAGAGCTGCTAACGTGGCAGTATAGAGTCTTCTATAAGTGATCAGGCTGTAAGCTGCATGTATGATTTCTCTTTTCTCTGAAGAAGGAGACGGTCCTTGTCTCTGAAACGCGTTGGATTGACTAAAATAAAAAAGAGTTTTTCATCTTACTGATACCAGTGATCCTTTAGAGTGGCATTAAACCCGTTTTTTCCTATATGACCTTTTTCTACATAATAGTGTGAGTCACAGAGTGACTTCTACTATTACAGCGGAAAGCCAGCTAGTAATTAGCTTGGCTTTTTGCTGCTAGAACCGTTCTCGAACGTAACTAGAACTATCGAGCTTTAGCAAAAAGCTCGAGTTCTAGTTCGATCTAGAACAGCCCCCAAAATCACTAGAACCGCGAACTGGAGAACCACGAACCACGAACCGCGCTCAACTCTAATAAATGCCATTTACTGAAGCCAAAAGTCCAGTACTTGGGACACCTGGTGAGCGCTGAAAGGGTGGCTCCCGATCCCAAGAGGGTCACTGGCATCAGGGACTGGCCAAGACCAACTTCCATTAAAGAGGTGAGGCAGTTCCTCGGCCTGGTGGGCTACTACCTGCGGTTTATCAGCGGAATCACTTAATGGCGTCGCCCCTGCAAGATCTCCTGGTGGGCCAAGACAAACGACGGGGACCTCCATTTGAGTGGACTGAACAGCAGGAAGAGTCCTTTGTCCAGTTGAAGAGGGCGCTCACCGGAGAAGAGATACTCGCCTACCCGGTCTAGTGACAACCCTTGATCCTTTATACGAACATGGGTAATGTGGGGTTGGGAGCTGTGCTGTCCCAGGTGCAAGGGGTCCGTGAGAAGGTGATAGCCTATGCCAGCCGAAAGCTTCGACCTACTGAGTGGAACCCGTAAAACTACAGTTACTTCAAACTGGAGTTCTTAGCTGTGGTTTGGGCAGTCACTGAACGTCTCAAATACTATCTTGCATCGGCAAAATTCACGATTTACACAGATCACAACCTGCTGACCCATCTACAAATGGCAAGACTGGGAGCCTTGGGACAGCGGTGGATGGTCAGATTGTCTAATTATGACTTCACGATCAAATTTTGGGCAGGGCAGAAGAATGCAAACGCTGATGCCCTGTCCCGAATGCTTCATCTATCAGACATCGGAGAAGACCTTGATGAAATGTAGGAAGTGGAGCTGCTGGCATTCTATCGACATGTTGCCTCCCAATATTCCCACTGGATGAAGGAGAAGCAGACCACCGAACAGACAATTTCCCTCAACCCCATGCCCCATTACAACTAGGGGGTGCCCAGGATAGTGAGCCAGCAGTGCGGTTGGTTAAAGAACTATTAACCCAAGACAACTCGTACCCAGACCCAGAGGCTCCACCAGAGGCTCAAAGGCTGTGGATGTAAAAGGGCAAACTGTTCATGTGTACGAAAACCCTGTGCCAACAACATATTGATCCCCAGAACAATGGAGAGGTCTGGCAGGTCATAATTCCTCGACGGGATGCCCCGAATATCCTGGAAGCCTATCATGATAGGGCAGGGCATTTCGGGTGGAAGAAGTTGGAGGCCATACTTCGTGCCCGGTTCTATTGGATTGGTATGAGACCGTCAATTGAAAAATGGTGTCGGGAATGTGGACCCTGTAATATGAGACAGAAGGACTGCAGGAGTCAATGGGCGCCCTTACAGCCAATCATTACAAAGCAACCGCTCAAACTGGTAGCACTCAACCATAAAAAAAAATGGACTCTGAGCCGGTTGGGCTATGTGTACGCCCTCACCATTGTGGATCATTACTCTCATTTCCTAGTGGTGGATCTGGTTAAAGATCAGAACCGGCATTCTATCGACACGTTGCCTCCCAATGTTCCCACTGGATGAAGGAGACGCAGACCACCGAACAGACAATTTCCCTCAACCCCATGTCCCATTACAACTGGGGAGTGCCCAGGATAGTGAGCCAGCAGTGCGGTTGGTTAAAGAACTATTAACCCAAGACAACTCATACCCAGACCCAGATGCTCCACCAGAGGCTCAAAGGCTGTGGATGTAAAAGGGCAAGCTGTTCATGTGTACGTAAACCCTGTGCCGACAAAATATTGATCCCCGGAACAACGGAGAGGTCTGGCAGGTCATAAGTCCTCGACGGGATGCCCCGAAGATCCTGGAAGCCTATCATGATAGGGCAGGGCATTTCGGGTGGAAGAAGTTGGAGGCCATACTTCGTGCCCGGTTCTATTGGATTGGTATGAGACCGTCAATCGAAAAATGGTGTCGGGAATGTGGACCCTGTAATTTGAGACGGAAGGACTGCAGGAGTCAACGGGCCCCCTTATAGCCAATCATTACAAAGCAACCGCTCAAACTGGTAGCACTCAACCATAAAAAAATTGACTCTGAGCCGGTTGGGCTATGTGTACGCCCTCACCATCGTGGATCAATACTCTCATTTCCTAGTGGTGGATCCGGTTAAAGATCAGACAGCAAAAACCACAGGCAAAGCATTTCAGGAGTATTTCTGCCGGCCCCATTGCTATCCAGAACAGGTGCTCGCCGACCAGGGCCCAGCTTTTGAAGCCGAAATGTTCCAGGAATTCTACCAGATGTATGGCTGCAAAAAGATAAGAACCACCCCATGTCATGCCCAAGGTAAGGGACTCTGCGAAAGGATGAACCAGATAATACTTGACTTACTAAAGTCTTTGTGTTACGGGGGGCTGTCTGATAATAACCGAAAGGAGTATCAGACAGTCAGGGTCCACCGTGCAAAGACTTTGCTGCAGACTATGGCAGAGTGCAATACCTCTGTTAACTCACAGAAGGATATAATAAGAAAGTAAAGCAATTCCTCCCTTACTTGGAGGGTGTGTGGAATGATCTCTGTTAATAATCACAGAGACAAAGGCAATGTGTGCGAAATGGCACCTACCTAGGTCCGCTCTTCTAGTGGTGCAAAAGAGACGAACAGCAGCGTAAGCCGCACAAAGCTCCTACCTGCGTTCGCTCCACTAGTGTGCGAGGACACGAACCACTAGATATGGCACCTGCCTAGGTCCGCTCTTCTAGTGGTGCAAAAGAGACGAACAGCAGCGTAAGCCGCACAAAGCTCCTACCTCTGTTCGCTCCCCTAGTGTGCGAGGATACGAACAACTGCCAGACGCAGTATAAGGAACGTTACCCTAGCGGCAACGTCCACCTACGAGTACAATCACAAGGCCCAGCCAGACCATGTGCCTCAGGCACCTGCCTATGTCCGCTCCCCTAAGAGGTAAGGATACGGACAGCAGCCGAAGCTGTAAGGTATAAGAACGCTACCCTGCCGGTAGCGCTCACCTAGCATAGACAGAGGAATGCCTAGAGGAACGCGCACAGAGCGTCTACTCATATGCATGAACCAAGAGGACTGAGCACCATGCGGCGTGTGTCAGGGTCTTATATAGACTCTGTGCCTCATCCAAGATGGAGGACACCAGAGCCAATCCGCTTCCAGAACGACAGGAGTGACGTCATGCTGGCCTATCACCGAGCAAGACGTCACAAGCACATGACCAGCGACCAATCGGCATAGAAGGTGTCAGAGACATGTGACCTCGGGTCAGCGATGATGTCACCCGCACATGTGCAATGGCTCCAAGATTGGACTTAGTCTCCGGCGCTCGCACATGTGCAGTAGCAAGAAATCTGGACTTAGTCTCCAGCGCTCGCACATGTGCAGTAGCAAGAAATCTGGACTTAGTCTCCAGCGCTCGCACATGTGCAGTAGCAAGAAATCTGGACTTAGTCTCCAGCGCTCGCACATGTGCAGTAGCAAGAAATCTGGACATAGTCTCCAGTGCTCGCAGCAACCGTAACAGTACCTCCCCCTCAAGGGCCCCCCTCCCGGCGACGCAGATAATCGGCAACTAAGTCGGGAGCATGGACAGCCTCCTCAGGCTCCCAAGAGCGATGTTCTGGGCCATAGCCCTCCCAATCTATCAAGAAGAACCTGCGCCCTCTAACCATCTTAGAACCAACTATGGCTCGTACCTCATAGCTAGAGCGAGAGGAATCAGAGGCAGGAGAGTGCACTTCACGAGCGTGAGGTAAAATAGCCGGCTTTAGCAGTGAGACATGGAATTTGTCATGAATCCTAAGATGGACAGGTAACTTCAATTGATAGACTACAGGATTTACCTGTCGAAGAACCTCATAAGGACCCAGGAAGCGAGGAGCAAATTTGACAGAGCTCACTCTAAGTCTCACGTGTTTTGCAGAGAGCCACACAAAGTCCCCTGGAGAAAAGACAGGAGCCGGGCGACGAAACCGATCGGACACCGTCTTCATACGGTCCTTAGCTGCTTGGATCGACTCTTGAGTCCGATCCCAAACCTCTCTGGCATTAGTTGCCCAGTCGGCCACAAGAGGAGGAGGTGCAGCAGCGGGAAACGGTACCGGTACCCTAGGGTGTTGCCCATTATTGAGTACGAACGGTGTCTGCCCAGTGGCCTCAGCCAGCGAATTGTTAAGGGCAAATTCTGCCCAGGGTAGGAGGGAGGACCAGTTATCGTGGTTCTCAGCAACAAAGTGTCGAAGGTATATAATCATAGATTGATTGGTACGTTCAACCAAACCATTAGTCTCCGGATGGTATGCCGAAGAGAGATTCAACTCAATTTGCAGAAGGCTACAAAGATCTCGCCAGAAACGGGAAGTAAATTGCGGGCCTCTATCACAAATGATACGATCTGGCATCCCGTGAAGCCTAAAGACATGCTTGAGGAATAGTTTGGCTAGTACCCTGGAAGATGGGATTCTCGATAACGGTACGAGATGAACCATCCGGGAGAAATGGTCCGTAATGACCCACACAAATCTATGTCCCTGTGAACATGGAAGATCACCCACAAAGTCCATGCCTACCACCTCCCATGGTCTATCTGGCACTGGTAAAGGATGCAAGAGCCCAGCCGGTCTCTGCCATAATGGACGGTTGCGAGCACACGAGTAGCAGGAACCGACATATCTCTTGACGTGGCTGGCTAAGTGTGGCCACCAATACCACCTCTCCAGTAACTCTCGTGTCCGCCTAATACCAAAATGCCCACCCACCTTTGAGGTGTGGGCCCATGACAGTATATCATTCTGTCGATCAGGCGGAACAAATGTCTTGCCCGGTGGGATTTGGTCTAACGTCACAGGGGAGAGCGTATGAAAAACCCTGGAGGGAAGGATAAGACGAGGTTCGTCATTCTCTTCCTGGGTAGAAAGCATAGAGCGAGACAGGGCGTCTGCCTTGTTATTCTTACTCCCAGACAAATAGTTGATGGAGAAGTGAAAGCGGGAGAAAAACAAGGACCAGCGGGCTTGGCGAGGATTCAGACGCTGAGCGGTTTGTAAGTACGTCAGATTCTTATGGTCTGTATAGACCTGGAAAGGATGTTTCGCTCCTTCCAGCAAGTGACGCCACTCCTCCAAGGCTAATCTCAAGGCGAGCAGTTCCCTATCCCCAATGGTATAGTTTCTCTCTGCCGGTGAAAAGGTTTTAGCAAAGAAGAAACACGGCCTTTTTCTACCTGCACCGTTCTTTTGATACAAGACCGCACCAGCACCCACTGAAGAGGCATCAACCTCTAAGAGGAAGGGCTTACTCTCATCGGGTCTTTGAAGAACGGGAGCAGTTGAAAGTGTCTTTTTACTGCCTCAAAAGCCTGAGATGTCTCAGTAGACCAGGCTTTGGGATTAGCACCTTTCTTAGTCAAGGCCACCAAAGGGGCCACCAAAGTAGAAAAATGGGGTATGAACTGCCTGTAATAATTTATAAATCCTAAGAAGCGTTGCACCGCCTTTAAAAAATGAGGTTCGGACCATTGCAGGACAGCAGAGAGCTTCGCAGGATCCATAGCCAGACCCTCTTGTGAGATAATGTAACCCAAAAAAGGCAATGAGGACTGCTCGAATACACATTTCTCGAGTTTAGCAAACAATGAGTGCTCCCTTAAACGGGAAAGGACACGAACGACATCCTGACGATGAGTCTCCAGATCAGGAGAAAAAATCAGGATGTCGTCCAGATACACCACTACTGAGGATAACAGTAAATCCCTGAACACATCATTTACGAAGTCCTGAAATACTGCGGGTGCATTACATAACCCAAAAGGCATGACGAGGTATTCATAGTGACCATCTCGGGTGTTAAAAGCGGTCTTCCATTCGTCACCCTTTCGAATTCGTACCAAGTTATACGCACCCCGCAGATCCAACTTCGTAAAAACTTGAGCTCCTCTCAGTCTGTCAAAGAGCTCCGAAATTAAAGGTAATGGGTATTTGTTCTTTATTGTGATTGCGTTGAGAACCCTGTAATCTATGCAGGGACGCAAATCACCCTCTTTCTTCCGAACAAAGAAAAACCCAGCTCCCGCGGGAGAGACAGACTTACGAATGAACCCCTTCTCTAAGCTCTCTCTTATATAGGTCGACATGGCCTCCGACTCAGGTATCGACAGGGGGTAAACCCTGCCTTTAGGTGGAACCGAACCTGGGATAAGGTCTATGGCACAATCATACGGCCTATGGGGTGGAAGAACCTCAGCACCCTGTTTGGAGAACACGTCAGCGAAATCCAAATAGGGTGTAGGTATGGGAGAGAGATCAGTTGATGCAACTGCAACGACCTTAGGTGGTAAGGGAAGACATCGGGACTGACATTTCGAACCCCAACTAATAATGCTGTCAGACTCCCAGTCAATGTGAGGAGCATGAGTCCGAAGCCATGGAAGACCCAGAAGGACGTCGTCTATACCCTCAGGCAAAACAAGAAAAGAAATCTCCTCTATGTGACCCTGAGACAGGGAAAGGCACAAGGGAACTGTCCTCAATGTAATGGAGTCAGACAACATAGTTCCATTAACAACACGGACAGGAATAGGCGCCTCTAACATGATAGAGGGAATATTGTGTCCCTTTACAAATCCTGAGGACACAAAAGTCCCGTCAGCTCCGGAATCCACAAAAGCCATAATAGGCCATGTATTCTCAGATAACGAGAGCTGACCTGGGATACAACACTTAGAGGGTGCAGAAGACGTCTCTAGTAACCCCCCTCTAATGGTTACTAGGCCAGGGAGTTTCCCTGATGACTAGGACACTTGTTGGCATAGTGCCCAGCCTGACGACATACGTAACATATAGGAGGACCAGACTTGCGTAGTCTGGAGAACGTATGACCTAACTCCATAGGAGTGGGAGATGTTTCAGATGCTGAGGAAGATGGTAGTGGACCCTCAACAACTGGAATAGCCCGATGCTTAGGGCGTGAGGAAGAGACCTCGAGTCTACGTTCCTTATGGCGTACATCGATCCTCGTTGCTACTGTGATCAAGTCCTCCAGAGAAGCAGGGACTTCACGAGTAGCAAGGGCATCCTTGACATAGCCAGCCAACCCTCTCCAGAAGATAGGAATCAACACCTTCTCTGGCCAATCTAGTTCTGCCACCAGAGTTCTAAAAGCAATGGCATAAGAACTAGTGGATAACGAACCCTGAGATAGATCTAACAGTCTCAGGGCCGCATCATGGGTAACTTGCGGACCCATGAATACCGCCTTAAGAGCATCAAGAAAGTCTTGATGTCTCAGAGTAACCACATCAGAGCGCTCCCATAGGGGAGTCGCCCATTCTAAGGCTTTGTCCTGAAGTAAGGAGATGATAAAGCCTACTCTGGACCTCTCCGTAGAGAAGCGAGAAGAGTTAACCTCTAGGTGTATCTGACACTGACTAATGAAACCACGACATGATCTGGCATCGCCAGAATATCTGTTTGGTAGAGCAAGTCGAGGATCATGTGCAGATGTCACCATGGTCTGAGGTTTATCCTCTATACTCTTGAGCCGTGACTCAAGTACTTGTATGTAACGGTGTAACTGCTGATATTCTGCCATAACTGCCAGACCCTTGGCTCAGTCCTAATGTTACGGGGGGCTGTCTGATAATAACCGAAAGGAGTATCAGACAGTCAGGGTCCACCGTGCAAAGACTTTGCTGCAGACTATGGCAGAGTGCAATACCTCTGTTAACTCACAGAAGGATATAATAAGAAAGTAAAGCAATTCCTCCCTTACTTGGAGGGTGTGTGGAATGATCTCTGTTAATAATCACAGAGACAAAGGCAATGTGTGCGAAATGGCACCTACCTAGGTCCGCTCTTCTAGTGGTGCAAAAGAGACGAACAGCAGCGTAAGCCGCACAAAGCTCCTACCTGCGTTCGCTCCACTAGTGTGCGAGGACACGAACCACTAGATATGGCACCTGCCTAGGTCCGCTCTTCTAGTGGTGCAAAAGAGACGAACAGCAGCGTAAGCCGCACAAAGCTCCTACCTCTGTTCGCTCCCCTAGTGTGCGAGGATACGAACAACTGCCAGACGCAGTATAAGGAACGTTACCCTAGCGGCAACGTCCACCTACGAGTACAATCACAAGGCCCAGCCAGACCATGTGCCTCAGGCACCTGCCTATGTCCGCTCCCCTAAGAGGTAAGGATACGGACAGCAGCCGAAGCTGTAAGGTATAAGAACGCTACCCTGCCGGTAGCGCTCACCTAGCATAGACAGAGGAATGCCTAGAGGAACGCGCACAGAGCGTCTACTCATATGCATGAACCAAGAGGACTGAGCACCATGTGGCGTGTGTCAGGGTCTTATATAGACTCTGTGCCTCATCCAAGATGGAGGACACCAGAGCCAATCCGCTTCCAGAACGACAGGAGTGACGTCATGCTGGCCTATCACCGAGCAAGACGTCACAAGCACATGACCAGCGACCAATCGGCATAGAAGGTGTCAGAGACATGTGACCTCATGTCAGCGATGATGTCACCCGCACATGTGCAATGGCTCCAAGATTGGACTTAGTCTCCGGCGCTCGCACATGTGCAGTAGCAAGAAATCTGGACTTAGTCTCCAGCGCTCGCACATGTGCAGTAGCAAGAAATCTGGACTTAGTCTCCAGCGCTCGCACATGTGCAGTAGCAAGAAATCTGGACTTAGTCTCCAGCGCTCGCACATGTGCAGTAGCAAGAAATCTGGACATAGTCTCCAGTGCTCGCAGCAACCGTAACACTTTGCCTTTGGAGGAAAAAAACATGTGGCCCAGGAAGTTGCCAGACTTAGTGGATATGTACAATCACATCCCGGTGCAGTCTACTAATTGTACCCCAGCCTACCTAATGTGGGCCAGACCTGGAAGGTTACCAATAGACTTGGATATGGGCATCCTGGTACCTGAGGCTATCCAAACCGGCACTGATTTGTACGCCGAGTGCCAACAACAATACCGTCAGGTCTAAGACTGTGTGGAGAGAAGCTGGTCCCAGGCCAGAGAAAGACAAGAACGAGACTACAATCAGGTAGCTCCCGCTGCTCCCATAACACTTGGAGAGCAAGTTCTGAAGAGAAAACAAAGAACACATACATTAGATGATCACTGGGAGGCTGAACCGTACACAGTCTTGCCATCCAAGTTTGACAACCCAAAGGTGTGCCTCATCAACAATAATTGAGGGAGGACATCTACCACAGTTTCAAGAGACCACTTGATGGTGTGGCCTGAGCAGCTGAAAGCTAATGACGAAGGCCCCGAAGCTTTTCAGTCTGAAGAACCAGAAGAAGAGACCATCCAGATTGCTCTTGGAGCATTTCCCAAATCCTGGACACAGTGGAGCCATGCCATTGTGGTATTGGCTCTAACCTTTCTTCAACCTGTTCCCCTTGAAGCAGCAGAGACCACAGACCAGCCCAAAGACCCCCCCCCCGGTTGAAGCCGCAATGCCTCCAGCTCAACCCGAAGACCTGCCAGCCGGTGAAGCGGATGTCACCACACCAGAGGAATCTGAGAACCTGCCTCTTGCCTGCAGTGAATCTGCCATACCCACGGTGAGTCTATTGAGCAGTGAGCATCTACCTGCCCTGTTGGTTAACACCGTGCCCCCTTCCAACACAACTGTTGGCAACCGTGTCGGGCCAGGTGAATTACCAGATAATGAGGGGTTACGGTCCATCCTGAATAGGTCGCAGCAGTGTAACCTCGGTCGAAAGCCAGCCCAGTATCTAGAAACAGCTATTTAGAACCAAGTAACTGTATACAGTGTAAAAGTGTCAATATTTATTTTATATGTGACATATATCAATTATAATGTTTTTCTTATTTCTGCAAAATGTTTCTCAGTCCTTGAGTGCAGAATTTAACCAAGCGGGAATGTGGCACCCCAGTGGTCCTGGGAGCCACAGTGGCGTTGTTCTCATCGCTGGGAGTAATGCCATGCTTGGAAACAGTGAGGAAATCTCTGCCAGGTACACTAACATGCAACACTTTCTCCGGGCCAGTAGGGGGAGCTCATTACCTGTGTTGAGCAGAGTCTCTCTGGACATACTGATTTGGAGGAGGGATTAGGGAGCAACAGGAAGCCAGACCTGAGAACAGTAGTACACTGCAAAGAGAATGGTCGCTGTCTGAGAGCTGCTGCCCAGCTCTTCAGGACCGAGCACATAGAGCGGGACACCAGCATCCCCGGCTACTGGGTGCTAACGGTCTAGTAGTAATGCTGGAGGGCAGAAGAGTTCAGCTCCTCTGGCCCACCTAAAATCTGAAGGCAAAGTAGCAAGAAAGAGCCCAGAGTCACTTCTACAAAGTGGGCCCCAGCACCGGCTCACACTATCCGTCAGACGGAAGACTTAACACACTTAGAAAGAGGGACGCTGTGCAGCTTAAGACCACAGCGACCTACAACTGCGCATAGAAGGAGGCTTATATCGACCAGGCAGAGAGAAGCTCCCCTGCTGCTTCCAGGCTGACCAGACCACCAACTGCTGGTCTTCACCTGATACCAGTAAAAGGAAATTCCAACCTGTGTCGTCCAGCTTTTGTGTCGCCCTCAGCCCTGCAACCCCAACGTATCACTCCATTCCACCGTCATCTTCTCCAAGGGGCCTACCTTCACCTGCAGGAAGCAAATCTACCCTAGCTGCAGAGACATCCGCCCCAGAGGACAGCGACATCAGCGGCGGCTATTACCTGTCCGCATACCGCAGGTGGCATCATGATCATCTAAAGACTTTCCTTTCTACAACCCTCCTTTCTGTACGCCTAGGGGTTACGAAACAGGGTCAGGCCACCCCGTGACGACGCAGAGTATCTGCAACACTGGCCCGGCAACGGGATTGGTTAACCCCTTCGTCCTCGGGCTGCCACATAGACACATCAGGTATATGTTGAACAGGTATTACAGATCTTGAGGGATAACAAACTGTATACCAA
The DNA here is from genome assembly GCF_048569485.1 of Anomaloglossus baeobatrachus. NCBI lineage: Eukaryota > Metazoa > Chordata > Amphibia > Anura > Aromobatidae > Anomaloglossus > Anomaloglossus baeobatrachus. Next base: position 133,855,249 of record NC_134362.1, on the reverse strand, counting down.
ACTGGAGAAGTGTGTTTTACCTGTCCAAGAGGTGAGATTTTTGGGGTATGTGTTGTCAGCTTCAGGTTTTCAGATGGTCCGTGCAGTATTTGAAGGCATTATAGCACTTTGTAGGGTTTACCAATTTCTACTGAAAATTTATTCAAAATTATTGAATAATTGTAAAGCCTCTCACACTGACATGACAAAAAAAGGGTCAGATTTCTCTAAATGGTCGGACTCCGCCCAGCAGGCTTTTTTCTCTTTAGGCCTCTTTCACACGTCCTTGTCTCCGGTACGTGTTTGGTCCTTTTCCTGATGTACCGGAGACACGGGCACACGTAGACCCATTAAAATCAATGGGTCTGCGCTCACGTGCGTGTTCTGCCATGGACCGTGTGTACGTGTGGAGCATACGTGTGTCCGTGTGCTCCACACGTCAACATGTCCATTTTCCTCCGGCATCACGGGTGTCACACGGAACGCAAACAGACCACACGGAGGTGTTCTGTGTGACACGCGCCGGAGAAAACACACGTGTTTGAGAAAATTTAAAAAAAACTTTACTCACCTCCAGCCCTCCTGCCTCTGCTGTCACTTGATTCTGACCGCCGCTCATTATGCTCATTGCATATTCACTTCACTGCGGCAGGAAGCAGAAGCAGTGGGGAGTCAGCAGGACCGGAGACCGAAGATCAGCACCACGGACAGCGACGCCAGGGACAGGTGAGCAGAAAGTTCCCGTTCTCCATGTGTTATCATGGATAACACACGGAGAAAACACGTAGGCCATAAACACGGCTCACAGAGGGAAAAACGCACCTCTGACACATCCGTGAAAAACATGCGTGGTTTTTCACGAATGTGTGAAAGAGGCCTTAAAGAGATATTTTTCCACAGCACCTGTATTCATTCAGCCTGATGTTTCACAGCCTTTTATCGTTGATGCATCAGAGGTAGGGGTTGGTGTTGTGTTGTCACAAGATCCATCTCCTGTAAATGGCATCCATGTGCTCTCTTTTCCAAGAAATTGTCTTCAGCCAAGAGAAACTATGATGTTGGCAATAGAGAATTTGGCAATTAAGTTAACTTTTGAGAAATGGCATCATTGGTGGAGTTGGCACTGCATCACATTACTGCAATCACAGACCATAAAAATCTGTTGTACCTCAATTCTGCCAAACATCTCACTCTCAGGCAGTTTAAATAGTGGGGGTTTTTTTACAAGATTTTATTTTACTGTCACTTACCGTACAGGTATTGAAACATTCAAAGCAGATGCATCTCAGAGCTTCCCTAGTGGTAGTGATCATGTGACCCTGTACCGATTTTGCAGAAAAGGGTGGTCGTATTGGCCATTTGCCCAGACCTAGAGGGGGAGGTGTTGGAGACGAAGGGGGAAAGCCAGGCCTCTTGCGATTCAGGGAAGTTATTTATGCCACCTAAAGCCTGCTTTACACCTTTCAATTCTGCATACAATATCGTATGCGATGTGACACGCCCCCATCGTATGTGCGACACGTTAAATTTTTGACCGTGTCGCACAAACTATTAATTGCTGTCACACGTACTTAACCTTCCATACGACCTCGATGTGGGCGGCAAACATCCACTTCCTGAAGGGGGAGGGACGTTCGGCGTCACAGCGACGTCACACGGCAGCCGGCCAATAGAAGCGGAGGAGCGGAGATGAGCGGGACATAAACATCCCACCCACCTCCTTCCTTCCGCACTGCCGGCGGGAGCCGCGGGACGCAGGTAAGATCTGTTCATCGTTCCCGGGGAGTCACACACTGCGATGTGTGCTGCCTCGGGAACATTGAACAATCCGATGTTCAATTCTTAGGTTTTGAACGATGTGTATGCGATGAACGGTTTTACATTCAATCGCAATCGCACGTAGCTGTCACATGCTACAACACTAACGATGCCGGATGTGCGTCACTTACGACGTGACCCAGCCGACACATCGTTAGATTTGTTGTAGCGTGTAAAGCCCGCTTAATTTTCCCCCCAAAATAATTGAGAAACATCACAATATTGTTTTTGTGGGTCATCCAGGTAGTAAAGCAACCTCCGACCTCCTTTCCTGTAAGTTGTAGTGGCTGAAGTTGTATCAGGATGGGGTTGACTATGTGTCTGCTTGCAGTATTTGCGCATGTTCCAAGGTATCGCATACTCGTCTGTCAGGATCTCTCCTGCCATTGGCTAACCCTAATACACCATGGATGCATTTATTCATGGATTTCATTACTGACGTACCTTTGTGGTTTTAGTAGTTGTGGATAGGTTCAGTAAGATGTTACATTTCATCGTGTTACCAGCAATTCCTAATGCCAAGAAACTGGCTCAGGTGTTCATCAATGAGATTGTGAAGCTTTAGGCTATGTGCCCACGCTGCGGAAAATGTGCGGATTTTGCCGCGGATTTCTCGCGGAAAAGCCGCGGATTTCCCGAAAATCTTCAGCTCAGGCACTTCCCAGCCATTTCTATGGCATTTTGGAAATGCTGTGCCCACGCTGCGGATTTTTCCGCAGTGGATTTCGTGAGGATTTTAATCCGGAAAAATCTGCAACATGTCAATTATTGTTGCGTATTTTCATCCCGATTTTGGCTTTAAAATTGGGAAAAAAAAAAATCCGCATCAAATCCACGGCAATTCCGCACCTTTGAAAACGTGCGGATTTTGCAGGAAAGCTGCGGATTTTGATGCAGAAAAATCCGCAGCTACATTCTCCCGTGGACACATAGCCTTACGGAGTTCCTTCTGATGTGGTCTCAGATCGGGGAACCCAGTTTGTTTCCAAACTTTGAAAAACATTTTGTGTGCAACTGGGGATGCGGTTGTCTTTCTCTTCCTTCTTTCCTCAGTCGAATGGTCAGACCGAGCTCCTAAATTAAAATTTGGAAACTTACCTTAGGTGCTTTGCCTCAGAGGACCAAAAGGATTGGGAATCTTACTTACCTTTGGCTGAATTTGCATAAGCAATAATCAGCAGAAGTCTACTGGCAAGTCGCCATTCTTTGGTGCATACGGTTTTCATTTGCATTTTGATACCTTTTAGTGGTTCAGAGTACTTTGAAGCTGATAGGAGACAGATACAAAAATATAGCTGCCAAAAACACCTGGCAATGAACCTAAGGCGGGCTTTGCACACTACGACATCGCAGGTGCGATGTCGGTGGGGTCAAATTGAAAGTGACGCACATCCGGCATCGCATGCAACATCGTAGTGTGTAAAGCCTAGATGATACGATTAACGAGCGCAAAATCGTCGTAATCGTATCATCGGTGCAGCGTCGGCATAATCCATAATTAAGCTGACGCGACGGTCCGATGTTGTTCCTCGTTCCTGCGGCAGCACACATCGCTGTGTGTGAAGTCGCAGAAGCGAGGAACATCTCCTACCGGCGTCACCGTGGCTTCCATAGGATATGCGGAAGGAAGGAGGTGGGCGGGATCTTTACATCCTGCTCATCTCCGCCCCTCCACTGCTGTTGGCCGCCTGCCGTGTGACGTCGCTATGATGGCGCACGACCCGCCCCCTTAGGAAGGAGGCGAATCGCCGGCCAGAGCGACGGTGGCAGGGCAGGTGAGTGCATGTGAAGCTGGCGTAGCGATAATTTTCGCTACGCCAGCTATCACACAATATCGTACCTGCGACGGGGACGGGGACTATCGCGTGCGACATCGCAGCATCGGCTTGCGATGTCGCAACGTGCAAAGCCGCCCTAAGTGTGAATGACTATGTGTGGTTGTCTATTGCCTGCTTTACATGCTTCAATAAATCTTTTAATCCGTCGTCGGGGTCAAGTTGTAAGTGACGCACATCCGGCATCGTTCGTGACGTATTTGCGTGTGACACCTACGTGCGATCAAGATTGAACGCAAATACGGTGATCGCATACACGTCGTTTATTCCTCATACATTGGACGTTTTGTTATACGAACCTAGTCAATTGAAACGTGTGACATCCCTCATACGATTGTGATGTCTGAGGCTATGTGCGCAGGTGTGCGCTCTACACCGCAGCTTAAAAAAGGTCCGCTTCAGAGCGCAGCTGAAAAGCTGCGTTCTGAAGCACCTCACAATGTCTGTCATTCACTAATCTCTGTCAGTCGGTCACTATCTCTGTCCCTCTCTCTCTGTCCATGTCAGTCTATCCCTCTTACCCCCTCTCTCATACTCACCGATCCCCGATCACCGGCGCGGCGCTGCACGGCATTCACACTGCTCCGGCGGCTTTTACTATTTTGAAAAAGCCGGCCGCTCATTAAATAATCTCGTATTCCCTGGTTCCCCCGCCCACCGGCGCCTATGATTGGTTGCAGTGAAACACGCCCCCACGCTGAGTGACAGGTGTCTCACTGCACCAAATCACAGCAGCCGGTGGGAGTGTCTATACTGTGCAGTTGAACTAAAATGGGGAGACAAAAGGGCGCAATAGGGTCTTACCCGATATAACATATGATGTTAGAGAAGGTACAGTAACACTCACCTGGTGGGGTTGTGCCAGTCACAACTCCTTCAAAGACATGTGAGTGTCCGCGTGGTTCAAGCAGCGGCCCCGTAGGCACGATATAAATATAATGGTGGACAAAAGAAAAACGGGTATATGCCGCGCTTAAAAACCACTGAGTTGGAAGTGATATAATATTTCTCTTTTATTTACAGCATTCCTACGCGTTTCAGAGACAACAGACCGTCTCCTTCTTCAGGGAAAAAAGAAATCATCAATTTCTTTTTTCCCTGAAGAAGGAGACGGTCTGTTGTCTCTGAAACGCGTAGGAATGCTGTAAATAAAAGAGAAATATTATATCACTTCCAACTCAGTGGTTTTTAAGCGCGGCATATACCTGTTTTTCTTTTGTCCACCATTATATTTATACTGTGCAGTGAAATAAATAATGAAATAATTAAAAAAAACGGCGTGCGGTCCCCCCCAATTTCAAAACCAGCGAGATAAAGCCATACGGCTGAAGGCTGGTATTCTCAGGATGGGGAGCTCCACATTATGGGCAGCCCCCCAGCCTAACAATATCAGCCAGCAGCCACCCAGAATTGCCGCATACATTAGATGCGACAGTTCTGGGACTGTACCCGGCTCTTCCCGATTTGCTCTGGTGCTTTGGCAAATTGGGGTAATAAGGAGTTATTGGCAGCCCATAGCTGCCACTAAATCCTAGATTAATCATGTCAGGCGTCTCCCCGAGATACCTACCATGATTAATCTGTAAGTGACAGTAAATAAACACACACACCCGAAATAATCCTTTATTAGAAATAAAAAACACAAACATATACCCTCGTTCACCACTTTAATAAGCTCGAAAAAGCCCTCCATGTCCGGCCTAATCCAGGATGCTCCAGCGTCGCTTCCAGCTCTGCTGCATGGAGGTGACCGGAGCTGCAGAAGACACCGCCGCTCCTGTCACCTCCATGCAGCAACTGAGGTGAGTATCGCGATCAGCTGAGCTGTCACTGAGGTGACCCGCTGTCTCTGGATATAGCGGTGGCCGCGCGTAACTTCAGTGACAGCTCAGCTGATCGCGCGGCTGTCTTCAGTTGCTGCGTGGAGGTGACAGGAGCGGCGGTGTCTTCTGCAGCTCCGGTCACCTCCATGCAGCAGAGCTGGAAGCGACGCTGGAGCATCCTGGATTACGCCGGACATGGAAGGCTTTTTCGAACTTATTAAAGTGGTGAACGAGGGTATATGTTTGTGTTTTTTATTTCTAATAAAGGATTTTTTCGGGTGTGTGTGTTTATTTACTGTCACTTTCAGATTAATCATGGAAGGTATCTCGGGAAGACGCCTGACATGATTAATCTAGGATTTAGTGGCAGCTATGGGCTGCCATTAACTCCTTATTACCCCGATTTGCCAACGCACCAGGGCAAATCGGGAAGAGCCGGGTACAGTCCCAGAACTGTCGCATCTAATGTATGCGGCAATTCTGGGCGGCTGATGACTGATATTGTTAGGCTGGGGGGCTGCCAATAGCGTGGAGTTCCCCATCCTGAGAATACCAGCCTTCAGCCGTATGGCTCTATCTGGCTGGTTTTAAAATTGGGGGGACCGCACGCCGTTTTTTTTAATTATTTAATTATTTATTTCACTGCACAGTATAGACACGCCCACCGGCTGCTGTGATTGGGTGCAGTGAGACACCTGTCACTCAGCGTGGGGGCGTGTCTCACTGTAACCAATCATAGGCGCCGGTGGGCGGGGAAAGCAGGGAATACAAGATTGTTTAATGAGCAGCCGGCTTTTTCAAAATAGTAAAAGCCGCCGGAGCAGTGTGAATGCCGTGCAGCGTCGCGCTGGGGATCAGGGATCGGTAACCATATGAGAGGGCTGCTCATTTCAGTTACTCAGGAGTTTAGCGGTCACCGGTGAGTCCTTCACTGGTGACCGCTAATCAGGACGCGACACAGACAGAGCCGCAGCATGACAATGAAGTCAGGTGAAGTTAACCCGAGTTCATTCTGATCGTGCGGCTCTTTCTGTTTCTGCTGTCATCTGCCATTCAGCTATGCTACATGGCTGTCTGTGTCTGCTGTTAGCGGCCATGTAGCAGAGCTGAATGGCAGATGACATAGTAAAAACGCATCCCTACACATTACACACGCTTGGCAAGTCAATAAATAAAAAAAAAGAAAAAAGGGTGCCCAATGCGTACGTCACAGAACACATGATCTAAAGGATCGCACACAAAATTGATCAATTTAACATAGACTACTAACGCACGTGTGACAGCAAATGAACGACCTACATGCGATCTCATTAAATCGCCTATGCGACCTGGGCGTGTCACATCGCATACGAGATCGCACACCTAATTGTAAGGTGTAAAGCTGGTTTAACAGGAATATTAAGTTGAAGATTCCTTCCTGGAAGCTGGGGCCTATGTTTATTGGTCCCTATAAAGTAACCACCGTCTCTAACCAAGTAGCATTTCATCTGGAGTTATTTCCGGCTCTTCGGATCCACAATGTGTTCCACAGGTCACTGCTCAAAAAGTATGTGGTGAATGTAGCTGAATGTGGCTCTCAAGGTCAGAAAAGTTGGGGACCTCTGTCTTATTATGTAGTGTAGTTTTGTGTTATATATATTGTGATAGAGCCACTACCTCAACTGCAGTAGGAGATAGATGCAGGAACACGTCATGGGTCGCTTTTCATCTGGTTTATTAAAGGGAAGGTATCGTCAAAAAAAAATAATAATAATAACTGAAAAAATGAAAGTAATAATGTTTAAATGTTTTGTTTAAATATTTTTTTTTTAATTGTGCAAAATATAAAAAAAATTAAAAAGTTTGATATTTTCCACTGTTAAACACTAGGGGGAGCAGCTTCTGAAATCCTACAGAAATTCCACTGTATAAAAAGCTCACATTACAGCTGCACTAAAAGTGAGCGGAGTCTGCTCTCCTGTGTGTGATGGCATGCCTCCCCCCTCCCAAT